>NC_073692.1:115525541-115667723 GCF_029784155.1 Uranotaenia lowii
TCCAATCATTTTATTTTATGTTTGTTGGTCTACTGGGTTCCTCTTTGTTCCAGAAAGCAAAGCTCCAGATGGTGTCCGTACCGCCCAGTACCAATCGCTCCTCCTGCTCCCCTGGTGCCATGATGCGTCTCGTTGGTCCACGCAGCCGAAGATAAAGGAAACAGATGAAGGCTCCCCAATGTCACCGAAATTTATGTTGAAATGTCCGTGCCATTTCAAGGTGGCCGGAATGTTTGTTACCAAACCTAATACCGAAACGAAAAGTAACAATATTTGCAACCTTAAATTAATTAATTGTTATGTGTAAAATTTCTATAATTATTTTTCTATTTATTGTAAAATGTAAAAAATGAACCATCCTAGTATAAGAAATAGCATAGCAGTGAGTTACCGGATGAACTGTTTTGAAACGGTAACTCACCAACCAGCTGATGCAACAACAACAAGTCAGCATAAACCAGTCTAAAATAAATCTCGAGGTGGCAACATCAGCTCCGTACTCTTGTTTGTTTGTACCGTCGGTCGAGTATTAAATTCAATAAAGTGGTGTTTTATTTGTTAGTAAATCGGTCGTCTATTGAATTCCAAGGCACATCCGAAAGACGGAACGGCGTGAACCGTGCGGAATATTGTGTGTGGATTGAATTGGTGCAACGAAATCGGACCTCCCGACCTAGCAGCAGCGAACGAGCAGCGAATAAACGGTGGAACAAAACGACCCATCAGCGGTTGAAGAAATTTGCGTTCTTTGGTGCTACTTTTTCCGTCCCGTTGACGAAGCAACGGAAAGTAAACCCTCCGATCATAGAACCCGGTAAGCTACCCCCTGAATCCTCAACAGTAATTTTTTTTGTTATCCAAACCTGCAACAACCGGGAATTTAACAAAATTTTAAAGAAAAATCAAACTAAATTGAATTTTTGATATTTTTAAAACCGTAAGTCAAATCATTACGCAGTCTGCAACAAACTTGCTGAAAAAAATAAAATCTTCAATATTCAATATTCAATAACATTTTTTAATGAGGTCAGAAAAAGTTGTAATCTTATTTTTTTTTTTTGTTTGAATTTCTATACAATGTAGAATTCAATTTTTGAAATCGTTATCCGTGAAACAAGAATATCTTGACAATATCGGAGTCCTTGATTGAAAAAAGGGTATTAAATTGATTGAAAATCAGCTTTTTTCAGCTCAGTCATTAATCAAGAACAAAAATATTTCACTTCATCATACAATTTTAACATTGTTTGAAACGAAAAATAAAGTCTGAACTACCTCCTATATAACGTTTTTCCAATAAATAAAAAAAAAAAACAATAAAAAGCTAAAATCATACAAAAAAGTCAAAAATCTTGATGATTACGGGAAATTGTTACTGTAAACAAGTGACGTGCATATCAATATATTGATATTTCATGTTTTTGGTTTAGTAGGGACTGCTATTTTATGATCATTAACAATCGATCATTCATAGAAAAAAATCGTGAAATAAATTTAATTTGAGATAAGCTTCGCGGGCCGCACAAACATGTCTCGAGGGCCGCATGCGGCCCGCGGGCCGCGGTTTGCTCACCCCTGCTGTAGAGCATAACAAAACTTAAAATTGTATCAACATAAATTGCATCAATCTTCGAGAAAAAAATTGAAAAAAATATAAAATTCCCAGGAAAAATTCTCAAATTTGGAAAAAAAGTTATAATAAAATACCTATCTGAACTTTGGTAAACAAAATTCTTTTTCAATTAAATTTGCCATTATTGTTCGCAAAACAATTACTGTTAATTCGGTGAAATAGCATCAAAAGTTTAATGCATAGTTTGATTTCATGATAAAATATTTTTTTATGAGCAAAAATTCGAATGAATGATAAGTTTCAAATAAAATTAAAGAAAAAGGAAATTTCGAAGATCTTTTTTTGAAAATTGTAGAATAAATTTGAAAACTTTTTTAAGTTTAGCAGTATTTACGGGTCTTAAAATTGCACATAGGTTCCATCAAATGGATTCGGAAAATTTTAGTAAAAATTGAATAACTTTTAATGTTTAATCATGAAAAATTGCAGAATTTTATTTTATTTTCAATTGATATAAAGATCAACAAATCTTAACTTTCAAGCATTGCCATCCAAAATTTATGATTTTGAGTATAACCCAAAATAACTTACAAAACCAGATCAATATATACAAATCGTACAATATATACAAATCGTATACGGAATCTCACAATAAAAAAAATTGTCTGTGTTGAGACCTGCGAAAGCAAAATCAAATAAATCTGTTAACTTATAAATATTTTTGTTATTAACCTGGTTTGAAATGAAACGACATTGAAGAATTCTGAAAACCTACTAAACTGGTTTTCAGAATTCTCCAATGTCGTTTCATTGTTGGGCGTTAGACGTACTCGTTGTCATTTAAATTATCAGTTATTCTGTAGTTAGAGAAAATGTGAATTTTAAAATGAACCCACCGCCCCCCTGAGAGTTTTTCAACGCCCCCAAATTTCAAATTTGCTCTCAACGCCCCCCCTAGAAGCTCTCAACGCACCCATGGGGCGGTAGGGACCACTTCGAAAACCACCGTTCTAAATGCTCAACATCACAACGTTTTGATAAATAACACAAGGCTACAAAATTTACATCCTTCGAGGTGCAAAGAATATAGAAGCTTATTTTGACTAATTTGGGTGCCTTGGATCCAAAAATGCACTTGAATCTTTAATGTCAGAAAAATTTGTAATGATACTTTTTCAAATTAAAAAATACCATAGAATTAAACTTATTAAGCTCATGCTTTAAAATATTGTTCCTTTATTATATTAAATAGGTATAATAAACAAATTCACACAAAATATGACAAAAGACTCGAGTTCAAGACGCCAAAATCTACCAATTTAATCATTCAATCTAAGGCACCAAAATGCTATTCCTTTGAGTTACCAATTAAATTCTATTAATAAGTTTTTAAGGGGGGGGGGGGGGGGGGGGTAGGGTCTAACACTTTCAAAAAATCGATTTTTTTATTTTTTTATTTTCTTATTGTAGAACATTTCAAGAATGTTGTGTCAAATTTTCAAGTCAATTGAAGCAAAACTGTAGAAATTATAGGCCTTTATCTCCTCCTATCCAATACTGCAAGAAAGCAAGAGCAGAAACTTCAAACGCGTTTTTCCCGAAAGCACATTTTTAAAGTCCGTGGACATCGTCATTCGAAAACTACTTGTCCGATTCTTTTCAAAATTGGAACATATTTTCTACATATAAAATACCAGACCCCAACGTTTTTATTTTTTATTTTTTTTTACTTTGGGGAGATTTTACAGATAAAAAATGGCGGATTTTTTCGTGAAAAATCGTAGTTTTTACTTCAAACAGCCACAAAAATTTCATAAAATTTTTTTAAGTTAAATAAAAACGTTGGGGTCCAGAAAAACATCTATTGAAAATATTTTGCTCTGATTTTTTGACTTCAGATGATTCTGTGCTGAGATACAGTGTCCACCGCAAATCCTGTTTTCTAAAAGGCATCCTCGAAAGTGCTCCGTCACCGGTTCATTTTTCAATATTTTTCTACGAAAAAATTACTAAATGTTCTTTTAACAATGCTTTGTATAATGCAAAAAATTTGAATACATTTGTTTGAACGATAGCTCTAGAAAAAAATCGTGAAAATGGTGTTTTTTTTACCCGTTAGACCCTACCCCCCCCCCCTTAAAGGGGTAAATCGTGTTTACTTAAAAATCGTTCTAAATTATTCAAAAATTAATCTTGTTCATCTTTTTTCCTTAATCGAGAATTCACATTTCAAATCTATTTTTTTTTTTTCAAATTCAAGATAGTTCAGCGCATTTTTTCGATCAATACCTTAAATGAGAATGAATAAAGGGAATGTAAAATATGATGAATTACTATAACAATCATTATTATTTTTTTATACAAATTTTAATCATTTTAACCCGTTCAAGAATTTATTTAACAATTCAGATTTTATTTCTAATTTGGTGTTAAATATTATGTAATCAATTTCTGTGCATTAATTTGTTTTGTTCAAAGCTTTACTCGAAATTTTGATTTGCCTTCTTTTTCTGGTGCTTCAGAAATATTGATTTCAAATTTGAAAACCAGACAGCTTTGAATTTTTTTTCAAGCAAATTTCTAGTTCAGAATTAGTAACATCATTTTGAATAATTTATCAATGACTTACCGGAAATAGCATTGATTTGAAACATTCATTCTGAATCGTTTTTAAAATTTAAATTATTGTATCAGTAAATTTATTATTTTTCGAGTTTGAGTGATAATTATAAGCAAGTACAATGGTAGACTTGTCAACACTTGTACATTGAACACATCGCTAACTAATCACCTTTAATTTTGAATGTCTAGACTTAGCTACAAAAAACCAATGTATACAGGCCTTACACCCTTTCGATATAGCGCCCAGTCGACATGATATGCATTCGACCTCGTGTCTAATGCGTCAAACGTCCATAAACCTTATGACCCATTCATTTGGCGTAGCGACCTTCGACCGAATGTCCGAGAACTTTCTCCATCCAAACACTGCTATCGTACTGTTTCGACGATATTTCAATACCAATTAAACACAAAGTGAGCTACACTTTAAAATGTTTATAAACCTTCATCCCATCTTATCCATATCAACTACTAGAGCATAAAACTTATGCATGGTTTAATTTTAAACTACAGCGCATATAATCCCTTGGATAAAGAAAGACGCCAAATATGTAGGAGGAAATCAACCAGGGTCTAGCACGTTCCAGTTCCATCATGAAAGCAAGTCTACTCCAGCCGCAGCAGTCGGTTAACATTTTCCAGCTCGCTATCACCATCAACATTATAAACATTATAAGTAAGGCAAAGCGAATCGTCTGCCAAACTCAAGCTCTTCTCTTTGCGTTTTTTTTTTTCAACATTATCACTATGTTAAGCTCATTCTGTGCTTATTATTGAAACATTTTGTCAGTTGATAAATGCCAACGATTCATTCAAAACAACCATAAGAGTGGTGCTTATTTTCGAGAAACGAGGGAGCCACACGTGGGGAACCATAAACGACATCGTTCCGGAACTGGTACCTCAGGAGAGGGGTTGCCTAATGCAATTGTTTAAAACCGACCGTGCATGATTCGTGGGCCCCAGAAGCATGCGATGATTATTCAATTATCTCCACGACGGCGAAGTGTTCCTTGGAGGCACACTTAACATAGGCAAGAGCATACCTCTAAATGGCGTGCATTCATGAAACGATTCCAGCCAGTCAGCAGCCACGGTTCCAAACTTGCTGCACCGTAAACAAACGACGACGCTACGCTATCAATGGGTGAGTGGGTGGAAGGAAGGGTGGCTGGCTCGGTGTTTGGCTGCTTTTTCTACAAGCACTTGGCACGAAACGGAAATAATGTGTGATATTTTTAACAACATTTCATATCAAAATGGACTTGTTTGCTGCTGCTGTTGTGGGTTTCTGCAATGGTTTATTCAATGAATGAATAATTTGTGTGCCACAGAACGTTATCAACAATGTTACAACTAGCACTGCTCCAGTAACATAATTGTATATCGTTTGTTCCAGGGTGAGATATTATTGCCCTGAAGCATAATTTTTAATTGCGAAATCGCTCAATTTACTCCCAACGCCCCGTCGAAACATTCGGCTGTTCTAAATTATAATAATTCGTTATGTTGTTGATCAAGATGAAAATAGAAATATACCTGTGGCACAAATTTTTTTTCTAGAGAGATCCCTCAGAAATCAATCTCAAGAAGTCAGCTGTACGCCATCATCAGAATGACGTCTCCTCATGATTAGAATTCCACCCTCAAGGACATTGAGATGCAACAGCTATTCAGCCATCTTGGAGCTTATGAATAATTCTTTCCAGGGCCCGGCTTTCGGAGCATGTCGGAGTGAAAGAATATATATCTACGTGTTTCTTCCGCCTTTTTTCCTGCAACAGGTTTCCCTTTTCCGACTGGTTGAAAGCCAAATCCGCCTTTCATGCCTTCTGCAATATTGTACAATCGGTCTCGCCTCCAAGGGATATGCTGCCATATGGATTTAGGATAATTTTATTTTCATTTTTTTTGCTGCGTCCGTTGCTGGTACGATTTTTGCTCTGCAAAGCAGTAAAAAAAGTCCCGAGTGGCTTCCCGGAATGGGACAAATCTAAATATTGTGTCCATCTGTTTGATCCCGAAAGGATTTGAAAGTCAATATCATAACTTGATTTTTTATACTTTTCCACTCATCCTCGATTCTTAAGGGTCTATTGAATACTCATGATTGTTTTATTGATATATTAACCAACAGTCTATTAACCTTTTATACCATGGAAATGCATTTTGTTTTCTTCCCATCACACCTATCATATCGCACATTTTCGATCGAATTAGAGGTGAGAAATGCATTAAGATAGTCATAGCGACTCGATTTTCTTTCCGCAAACATTTCGATTTCCGTTCTTTAACTTCGACTGATGGCAGTTGAATGTGTTTATCGACCTTGCCATCTCCTGTTTACCATTAGCGGCACGATTTTCTTCGCACCCCGTTGGTTTTCATAAATAATTATTGATTATCCAGATCGTGTGTGCGGAAGGCATTCGGTCGGAATAAACCCTTTTATTTGTTATAGAGCTTCAGACTTGATCTTAAATACACAACATCGGTTCCATTATACAATTGAAACCTAAGTTTTTATTTTGATACTTACATGTTTGCGGAAGTAAATTTCATCGTTCAATATAACAGTGTCAAAAAATCAAACTGAGAAAGTACTTGTACCAGTACGGTCAGACGAGTCAACTGTTTCAGTTTTCTTCATTGATCCTTGTATCAAGTTTTCATTTAAAACAATCGACGGGTTTTGTATATGAAGGTTTTCGGTGGGAATCTGCTGAGGATTATGTCTTTATGTGGCTTTAAGGGAGCTTATGTGAGCGATCACAAACCATCAAGCCGGAAATGGTTTGACATGAGCCGAGAAACCACACGAATTAAATTGCGACTCATGTTGAAATGCTTAAACTATGCCTTCGTCGGAAGTTTAGGGATAATCGTATGGAGCCAACGTCCCAGTGTGCCATTATCCCAGCTAGATTGCCAAGCGTTGATCGCTAAATTGAAAATAATCATTGTAAGTTTGCTATCCTCTCAAAGATTGTAACACGCCCAGAATCCTACCCCAAATTTGCATGGGAAATTTGAAGCCTGTTAAATGTTATGCGCTGCATTCTAAATTGATCCTAGACTTAGTACTAGATTTTATGCCAAATTTGGACCAGATCGGATCACGGCAAAGGGTCGCTCAACGAGCCTGAAGTTTGTATGAGATTTTGAGACATTGTTTTTGGGAGAAACAGGAAAAACCAGTTTTTTTTTATCAATATCTTTAGATCCTTTTGGCCGATTTCTTTTGAATACGGTTTTTCCTAAAACTTAAACTATGATGAATATTTCATCTGAAAACTGCATTTCGATAAGAGTTAAGATAAAAAATTTATTAGGTTTCAAAATGCGCCAACTTTTTCAAGGGTGGTATTCATCGGGCGGTCGAACATATTGAGGCCTTATTAAAAGTGATGAATACCACTCTTTAAAAAGTTGGCCCATTTTTGAAGCCTAATAAATTCTTTATTTAAACTCTTGTTGAAATGCAGTATTCGGATGAAATATTTGTTGTAATTTGGGCTTTAAAAAAAACGTATTCAAAAGAAATCGGCCCAAGTGAACCAAATTTATTCTTCTTCTTCTTCTTACATCAACATGGCCAAAACATGTAGGCATCCTGGAAAATGGAAGACTTGCGTCTTTCATTTTTCTTTTCAGCGTATTATCTGTTACATATTGCTATGCATTGCAGATATTACTACGGCCAGGCCAACCATGTGATGAAAACCGCAAAAGATACAGGATACAGGGGAGGAATGAAGCGTGGAGATCCCTACCAAACGCTTCATATAATATTTTAATATATAAATTTATGCCATTTGGAAAAGTATGTATGAAAAATTTATACATCAAATGCTGTTGCGAAATTAGGCATTTACGATACTTACCAACATTAAACTGACCGCAATAACAAATAGAGAATAGAATATTACAATTGGGTTGCTGTAGATCAGCTATTTTGCCTTCGCATCTTTCCGTCTACTCTGTGGATAGAATGAGGGGTTAATGATCAGTAAAATTCTTAGTAAACGGTTGAAAAACTAAGCGATATGGCTTAGTTACCTGCAATGTAGCAGTTTGAATTTCTGTAGCTGGGTACAACCTCTTCCAGCCTATCAAAAATTCTTTAATTACCAAATTAATAGACTATCAAAGCGTTCCTCTATTCAGGTAAAAATGTTTCAATCATTATGATACACTTTTTACAGCAATTCAAATTTAACGAAACAAAAAAACGCCCAAACGTTCGCTAAGCTCTTTATCATAATTAGTTTTAGATACGTCATAATCAAAAACTCAATGGGCTGGATAAAGCTTACATGATCAGTTCTGTTAAGCTAGCTCTTGAATGAAAACTTAGGCACTCAAGTTTCTATGGAACAAGTGAAACATTCCTTTGAAATATTTCCTGCAGTGAAGCAATAATGGACGCAGAGAACTGAAATTGAAAAATTGCAAAGCAAATAATACATTTAAAAAAAAACATGAAAATTCTTTTCCACAGATTGTCAACCGAGTATAATTGAAAAAAAAATCCACTTATCCTCATCAGGCTCAGACTCCGGCTCCTTACCATTCGCGAGAAGAATGCCGTGGTACCTTCGTCTGGGCTCCTAGGCAGTAGCATTCCTGGGCAATCTGGGTGGTGTAGCGCTTCCCTCATGCACTTTATCACATTTGAAAATATAAATTTTCAGATCTGCACCAAACTTTCAACACAAAACTTCAATTTTCTTCGTTTACGCACTCGAAAACTAATAAAATTTCTCTATTGAAAGATTTGAAAATTTTCTGCCCGAATAAAATCCAACCGTCACGTTTAGCCACAGCCTACCCCAAGTGAACCAAATTTATTGATGAAAAACTGGTTTTTGATGTTTCTCCCAAATGTCTCAAAATCCTATACAAATTCAGGCTCGTTGAGCGACCCCTTCCCGTGATCCAACCTGGCCCAAATTTGGCATGAGATCTTATACTAGGCCTCGGATCAATTTTAGCCTGCAGCGCATAACTTTTTAAAAAATCAGGTCATTTGGGGCACTCTAACGCCCACCTTACCCAATGAGTCCGTATTCTTATTGCCTTGAATAGGACAATTATACGTAATCCCAGCTAAGGTAATTTTGTACGAATTTATTATCAGAGCGCCCAATACCGCTGAAATTTCCAGCAAAAAATGGGAAGGACATGAAGACCATTAGCATAAGCAAATTTCCATCATCAAGACTGGTTTTATAGCCTACTAAAACATGCTTGCAAATTGCAGTTTTTTTTTAAATGTTCGAGTGAAACGGACATTTCGTAGAAAAGGTAGATAAAGACGGGATTATATTTCTGTACTAATTTCAATTTTTGTGGATTGAGCATTTGAGAATGTTTTCAAAAATAAATTGGTCAGAGTCCAATAGCGAAACAGTGTTGTTTTCGTAATCCCGTGTTTAATTAGGCGCTGTTTTCACCAGAGATCAAACTATTAACAGCTTTTACAGCCTGTTTGACATGCTGAGTACTTCTCGACAGCTCTTGCCAAGGTTTTCTAAAGGCGTTTGGAGGATCAAATACATAAAAAAATAAAGCCCTTCGACCAAAATTTGCTGTATTTTCTCCAGATGATCGATGAAAAGCCTAATACACATTCCACTTTTGAAAATGATTGAAATTTCTAAAACTGTTGCGAGCTCTGGACAATTTTCCGAGTAGAAAAAAATCCTCAATGTTTTTGTTCGTTTTGTTGGCTAGTATGAAACCTTGCTTGCTGTAAATCCAAAAAAGTCTCGAAAATTTTGATACACTTAGACAAACATATATCCATCATTAGATTTTTTCCAAACATTGTAATTTACGAAATACTGAAAGTGTCCGTTTTACTCGCTGTGTCCGACATCACTTTTCACTGATAAGGCTAATAAATTAATTAAGTAATTTTAGTAGGTTTGCAAAAAGTTGATTTTTTCCCTGTTCCTTTTAACAACATTTAACAACGAACTTAGGTATCTTACTTCATAAAGGGAGATCACACAGACAAATTCCACGAAGAAATCATTTTTTTGATGAGTTTACTGCAGTTATTACCAGATGTATTTACGGAAGTCATTTAAGAATTTCGAACTTCCTCCACAATATCTTTGTAAATTGAGCGGACATTTTATCCAATTTATGATTTATCTCGCCATGGGTGGCCAACCATATTAAAAGGCAAACGATATTTTGGAGATCACATGATTGCTCAGCTATATGTCGAACCTAGTTTGTCTCACAAAGATGAAAAGTTCTTGAAAGATATGTCAAATTTTAGCAATAAAGCTCACAAGTTTTTTTTAATTATTGAACTTGGTTTAAAAAATTTAACAAAATGATCCATCGCTTTAAATTACTCTCCCATGGATAAAATAAAATAAAAAATGTTTATTTCAATATATCAATCGTTAGAATATAATATGTGCTTCATAATGCCATGTTTCGAATTCAATGGTAAACTCTTCATTTTTTTCCAGAATGTTTTTCTAAAAATTCATTATGGGTTCAAATGGTC
This sequence comes from Uranotaenia lowii, assembly GCF_029784155.1. Lineage (NCBI taxonomy): Eukaryota > Metazoa > Arthropoda > Insecta > Diptera > Culicidae > Uranotaenia > Uranotaenia lowii. The sequence continues at coordinate 115,536,266 of NC_073692.1, forward strand.
TCTAGAGTTTCAATGATGTAATTTTCTTCTGAATAGATCTAATCATTGCTTAGCACGATAACTACCCAGCCAACATGAAATCGTAAAACAAATCTTCGAAAAACTCGCATATGGATGCAGCGCAATTCGGATTCGTAAATTTGTACACTTAACATTCGACCATATTGTATATTCATCGTAGAAGATGTTAAAATCGAACGAAATTCGATTTAGTTATGATGTGCTTTATAAAGTCGTTTATAGTGCGACCGATGTCCAACGATATCTTACATCAATCGCATAAGAATTCTTAAGATACATTTTGAACGCACATGAATTAATTTTGCACCGATGTCGTTATTAACGACAAAAAGAATCGTAAACAAAAGCACATAACCATTCTTTATTTGTTTGATTTTGATATTTTATCCGACGTCGAATGGAGGGTAAGACTCATAAACTAGTAACTTTTACTTATCGTGTAACTGTCTGCGCTGACGCGTGACGCAAACAGAAAAACAACAACCAAAATCAACCAAAACTTCACAATTTTGTTGTCTTCTCAAATTTTCGTCACAATTGAATTGTGTGATGGTGGTAATACATTCTCCGAGGCGATTTTAATCGTCAGGATTTATTTAAGATACGTTAAAATTAATCAAAATTGTTTTTATTTACGATGTATTACAATTTTAATTCTCCCTTCAAAAGATTATGTTAGTGATGATGACTTAGTAAAATCCCGCAGACGCGACAGAGAAATGAGCATGAAGCATACCCAAGACTTGCGGTCATAAAGAACTCCCGGACTAAACCATTCTGACTAAATGCGGAAACATCAACACCACAAGGTGGTTGAAATCAGTTACGCTCGCAAGCTATTCTCAACTTCTGAAGATTGAGAGTTGTGCAAACTTTGGCCATATTGATGAAAGCGGCAGATGGAAAGCCTTAATTTTCTGGCAGAAAAGCTCTGTCGGAAAAGCACTCGGTGAAAAATGTAAGAAAGGAAAGCACAGTTAGTGTACATGTCATTTTCATTTAATTTTGTTCGTTTTCACAGGTTTGTGCTGAATCACCTGGATACTAAAACTTAAGTACCGAGGTGATCCGGGAACGCAGGAAGTCACCCCGGGAGAACTATGGATGGTTTGACGATTTTAATCGCAGAGGATTTTCTCCCTCAAGGAGCGAAAAACTAATATCGACATAGCAGAAGAAGCCAAATAACGGATTGCTTGAGGGAGCATGAATTTCTTTTTGGAAAGGAAATCAAGATGCGTTGGATATTCTGGCCGGAAATTTTCTCGGGACTGAAGGCAGCGTCAGCGGCTGATGTTTAAAATATTATTTTAATTGAAAGGGATTTATATTTATATCCTTGTCGTGAAATTATTAAATAAAAAAACTAAAAACAACCCCATTTGGTATTAGCTTGTAGAATCGCCATTCTTATCTTAAGACATAACATGCTACATAAATAAATCGCTTAATGGTTCAAATCGTACTATATTATAACAAGTCTCGTACAGAGTGTGATTCAAATCGCAAAACGATCGTCAAATTGCCTCACATCGTATAAGAATTCAATACCCCTCCTATTAAGTGCGACTTAAGTTGTCAATCGATGTTCAAATCTATGAACATCGTATAAAACTGCAACATACCTCGCATAGAGGGTGACATAAATTGCCAAAAGTTCAAATCTCTGAACATCGTATAAGACTGCAACACACCTCGCGGGGTCACTTAAATCGCTAACCAATCGTAGGATTGCTTTAGATCGAACACAAGTACAACATACATCGCATAAAGGTTGATTGTAACTGTCAAACCTATCGGAATCGTATAGGTGTATAAAACGACTCGTTTAATGTTAAGTTCAACATACCACCAATGCAATATAAGGTAACAAAGCAAATCAATCATCGTAATACGATCGTATTTGATGTTGTCGAAGTCATAAATTAGAAAATAATGCAAAAATTTATATATACCGCCTCCACTTTTGGTAGGTATAAGCTTTTTTTTAACGTGATATACGATGATTATTGTGGACAAAGATGAACGTATAATTTTGATATACCTACAAAACTGATTTGATTTTATTCAAAAATTAGAAAAACGCCTTGAAGTATGCAATTGATAAGGTTTTTAAAATTATCTTTTTCTGACACTTATTCACAGTAAAATGTGAAGGAGCCTTCCAAATGAAGATTGAAGTCTTCTGTAATAAAAGAACCTAGAGTTTAAAAAAATATCTCTATTTTTTTTCCTCCCACGCAAATGCTGGATCGAGTAACGTTCTTGAGAATAAGAAGCATGTTAGTTTGAAATAACGGTTAAATGAACTCTGATTTTAAATTTGTATCGATTTGTAAACGACAAAAAAAGGGGGTCGTCCATATAAACTGTTTGATATTTTGGCTATAATTGCACGATTTTGTATCGGATCGAAACGAAAAAGAGTATTTTGAGACGGGTTATCGATCCTTGGTTTAATTTTTTATACCAGGTGTCAGTAGGTTGATTGTAACTGTCAAACCTATCGGAATCGTATAGGTGTATAAAACGACTCGTTTAATGTTAAGTTCAACATACCACCAATGCAATATAAGGTAACAAAGCAAATCAATCATCGTAATACGATCGTATTTGATGTTGTCGAAGTCATAAATTAGAAAATAATGCAAAAATTTATATATACCGCCTCCACTTTTGGTAGGTATAAGCTTTTTTTTAACGTGATATACGATGATTATTGTGGACAAAGATGAACGTATAATTTTGATATACCTACAAAACTGATTTGATTTTATTCAAAAATTAGAAAAACGCCTTGAAGTATGCAATTGATAAGGTTTTTAAAATTATCTTTTTCTGACACTTATTCACAGTAAAATGTGAAGGAGCCTTCCAAATGAAGATTGAAGTCTTCTGTAATAAAAGAACCTAGAGTTTAAAAAAATATCTCTATTTTTTTTCCTCCCACGCAAATGCTGGATCGAGTAACGTTCTTGAGAATAAGAAGCATGTTAGTTTGAAATAACGGTTAAATGAACTCTGATTTTAAATTTGTATCGATTTGTAAACGACAAAAAAAGGGGGTCGTCCATATAAACTGTTTGATATTTTGGCTATAATTGCACGATTTTGTATCGGATCGAAACGAAAAAGAGTATTTTGAGACGGGTTATCGATCCTTGGTTTAATTTTTTATACCAGGTGTCAGTAGGTTGATTGTAACTGTCAAACCTATCGGAATCGTATAGGTGTATAAAACGACTCGTTTAATGTTAAGTTCAACATACCACCAATGCAATATAAGGTAACAAAGCAAATCAATCATCGTAATACGATCGTATTTGATGTTGTCGAAGTCATAAATTAGAAAATAATGCAAAAATTTATATATACCGCCTCCACTTTTGGTAGGTATAAGCTTTTTTTTAACGTGATATACGATGATTATTGTGGACAAAGATGAACGTATAATTTTGATATACCTACAAAACTGATTTGATTTTATTCAAAAATTAGAAAAACGCCTTGAAGTATGCAATTGATAAGGTTTTTAAAATTATCTTTTTCTGACACTTATTCACAGTAAAATGTGAAGGAGCCTTCCAAATGAAGATTGAAGTCTTCTGTAATAAAAGAACCTAGAGTTTAAAAAAATATCTCTATTTTTTTTCCTCCCACGCAAATGCTGGATCGAGTAACGTTCTTGAGAATAAGAAGCATGTTAGTTTGAAATAACGGTTAAATGAACTCTGATTTTAAATTTGTATCGATTTGTAAACGACAAAAAAAGGGGGTCGTCCATATAAACTGTTTGATATTTTGGCTATAATTGCACGATTTTGTATCGGATCGAAACGAAAAAGAGTATTTTGAGACGGGTTATCGATCCTTGGTTTAATTTTTTATACCAGGTGTCAGTAGTTGCGTGATTTTGTATAGAGTCGAAACGAAATTTTATAGAACTGTAAATTGATTCTTAATTTCAAATTCAGTATCAGATGACAGAAAAAGAGGTCATCCATATAAACTGTTCAATGTTATTGCAATTATTGCGTGATTAAGTATTAATTTAAAAAAAAAGTGGAAAAAATTGCCGATTTTTCATGGGTTTACGACAAAATTTCTCGTGCTGCATAAATCATGATTACTCATGGGTGTTCACAAAATCTGTTCTATTGGTTTTCTGTCCTCCCTTAAAAAATTCAATTCGATGCATACTGAAATTTTTACCGATATTTTTGAGGCTCGGTTTATAAAACATACCCATAATCGTCAAACGTAAAAAAATCATTTCGGCATCCTGTAGCATTAACTTAAAAATTCTTGCATGTAGTTTTTCCACCTCCTATCATATCCCACCAAGTAACAGTTTATTATTAGTTATTTTATTATTTATTATGGTCAGCACGACTTTGTTAGAGCTATATCATTAACCTTCATAAAAAGCTATTATCATCACCAGAACTCTAATAAAGCTAAAATCTGGCTATTTGACCTGGTTTAAGAAACTTTATCATGACTTGTTCTTTAATCTTCAATAAAATCACTATTTAAAATCACTTTTATAAAACATGTATGCAACTTTTGTTTTTTTTTCGATTACGTGAGTTTTTCGAGTTTTTTTTAAACAATCATGATTGTTGATGACCGAAGATTGCCTAATTGAGATATGATCTGATAAAATTAATAACAACAAGCAATGTTTTAACCATATTATGAGCATATTTTCTACTGCCAGTCAAGATTTTAGGTCAAATGAGTATGACATAGTATCTTAAAATAAATGCGCCCCGTAAAATCTTTAGAATGAAGAAACTTAAATGAAATGAATATTTTTATGAGAAATAATAAAATAAAATATTGCGAGAAAAATATCTTTCAATAAATAGTTGTAAAACATGACATAAAGACATCGCTAACATAATGGAACTGATTGGAAATAGACCTAAAATTTTTTTTCTACATACTTGACATTGTAACTCCATCAACATGGCGTCGTTTTGTGCCTTTCGATTTTGAAGGCAACATGGCGTTAGTCAATTCAATGCTTAATAACTTTATCATGATCAAGAAAATGGCTATTTATAACGGTTTTATGAGAGCCATATAATAAGTAGCTAAAGTTTGATGCTACTCTCGTAAATCAACCGATCACACGCGTAGGATGATTTCCTCATTTCTGAGTTGTTTATCATTAGTAGAGTTAAAAAAGGACAGACTTTTGAGGTGAAATAAATAAGGGATTGATGGTGAATGTCCAGTGGAATGGTACCATGAGTTGAAGTCGAATTCGAAAGTGCTAAACTAGACGAAATCGAATTTCGCTTTCTGACGCCAACTTGAAATCCAAGATGGCGGTTTTGAATTAACTTTCAAATAATGTAAACGGTTAAAAATTACATAAAACCCCCACAATTTGGGTATTGAGTGAAAGGGCTAAGCCAGTAGAAGTCAAATTTCGCTATCTGACGCTATCGAATACGGTGACTTCCGCTGATTTTTAAAATGCTGTAGATGTCGAAATTCTCATTCAAATTTAATGTGATTGTCAGTGATTTACAGTGATTAGTTAAGCGAAAGCCAAAAGTTTCAAGATGGCGTCCCAGAGCGAAATAAGACTTCTTCTAGTTTAGCCCTTTCAACTTATACCCATATTACGGGGGTTTCAAGTGATTATCAGTTATCCAAAGGTTTGAAAAGAAAAGTTGAAGCCACCAACTTGGATTTCAAGAAAGTGTTAGAAAACCAAATTCGATTTCTTCTTGTATTCACCCAATACGAATATTGTGGGGGTTTTATTTGATTTGAGGTGATTTACAGCATTCTAAACTTGAGCAGAAGCCGCAAATTCGACTTCTTTTTGAGCCCTTTCACCAAATACTTATTTTATAGAGGTTTCAAGCGATTATTAGTACTATACAGGTTTGAAAAGAAAAGATTTCAAGATGATGTCAGATAGCGAAATGAGACTTGTACTCGTTGAGTCATTTCACTTAATATCCGAAATGTGGAGATTTCATGAGATTTTCAGTGATTGATAGCATTTTCAAAGTTAATCGGAAACCGCCATTTGGATTTCAAGATGGTGTTAGATTGCGAAATTCGACTTCTACTCGTTGAGCTTTTTCAACTAATACCCATTTTATGGAGGTTTCCAGCGGTTATCAGTAATTTAAAGCTTTGAAAAGCTAAGCGGGAGCCGCCATCTTAAATTAAAGATGACGCCAAGCAACAACTGTTTCTCCTTCTAGTTGGACCCTTTCATTCAATACTTATTTTGTAGAGATATTCATACCACTTCCAGTGATTTGAAGTATTTCAAACATTTTTATATATTTTTTTTTGTTTTTCTCAAAAACAACACATTAAATTTATCAAAAATATGTGCAATCTAGCCTGAGCGTGTCTTGATCAAGAACTATCACTTAATTTTATTACGGTTTTGAAGTCAAATACTGCGTGCATTTATGAAACATACAAAAAAAAGCTTGGGACGAACTTCTTAATTTATTTTTTATTGGAGTTTTGATAGAGCACTCAGAACTTTATTAACGTTTTTAGAGCTACCTGCAAACAAATGGTTCAGCCAAGAATCTAAGCATTTTTCATGATCATAGTAAAACAGTTATATATCTACCTGCATATTAAATGCCATGATAAAACCATAATAAAAATTTCCAATGCTTGTTGCCTCAATCTGTGTTACTTGTACTGTGAATAGGAAAATATTTGCGCAACAGCAACTTTAATATCAAATCGATAAAAAAAAGAAACGTTTTGAGCAAAATTGGTACATTTTTTTTAACTTTGTGCAATAGTTTTCGCATAAAAATACCCTCATAAATTGAAATATGTCTGTGGACTCAAAATCTTAAATCTTATAGGATTTTGTGACCAGAGAATTAATTTCCCGTACAGTTGTCCTCAGGCAGGTTTATTTTCCCCATATCCTAAGATAATTTGACAGTCAATCTTCACGGATTGTTTATTAAGCTTTTTCAAGCATTCATACTAAATTTGGGTTTGTATGAATGATTATCATTCTTTAAACTTTGATTTTTTGTGGAGTTTTTTGGATAATTTTAGCAAAACGTTTCCTAGCGTTATGGTATTTTTGCTAACCAATGTTTGTTGGGTTTTATTGAGTGGTGGAAATAAAGCTAAGAGACCTTGTCTTATATTAAGATACATAAAAAAAACAACCTACTTAGGACATTTATCGAATGTTTTCCTTAATGTTGACATTAAAAAATCAGCAGTAAATAAGATGAAAAATTCTTTTGTTTGATTTTCGTACAGGATGATACTGTGATTTTAAAGCTTTCGATTAATTTATTTAACATGAAATAAAATTGAACGAAAAATATTTTATCAACCGAAAAAGGACCAACCTATCGCCCTTCCTAATGCAAAGATTTTATCAAGGTTGCACGAATCTAAATATGAACTCTGTACTATAGCTCATAATTAATGCACAACGAATGAATAAGGTATGCAGATTTTGACGCGAGCTTCGGCGATCAAAAACTGGTAAATTATAATTATAGGGGCTCACATGTGCCAACAAACAAATACAGTCAGACGCGCGCGCGCCCCCTTTTTCGCATGTGGAGGCATATAAAATAATGGCAATGTTGATGAAGGTAATGATCATAATGAAGCCGGCGTTCAGAAGGAGGAGGATGGTGATGATGGCCGATGGGGATGGTAATTTTGATGGCGACGATACTAACTCATAGTTATACCTTTTGTCAGGTGGCAGACAGCTGATGTAAACAGATAACATCTCCCCGGATCGGTAATTGTTGGGGAAGACTCGTGCACAGATCTCGGAAAAGGGAAAATCGTATAACTAACCTGGAAATAGAAAGAAAGAATAAAATTGTGGTGAAAATAGCAAATGAAATGGATGTAAAATATTACTGCTATTTAAATTGTTTAGAGAGTTCAAACCGGAAATAAACAAAAATGCTATGATATGTTTTCTTTTTAAAACATTCAATCTAATGGAAGAAATAAAAAAAAATATGCATGACATGTATGAAAGTCATCACTTATTTTCAGACAGATATCGGTTTTCAAAATTTGCATAGATTTTCAAGTGAACGTGACATCTTTCCGACTGTCTGTGATGTTGCTGTCTCTAAAATATTTATCACATTCGAAACGTTCCAGCTGGTTTGAGTTCCAGCCAAGCCAAGGCACGTTTACGTTTTGGCAAGCAGGAGAATTTGAATGAAGTGGCGTTGCAAATTTACTACACTGCAACAAATATGGTTACCATTCCATTCGTCTGCTTCCCATACAAAAAAAAAACAGCTTTACCTCAGTCAGAGAAATTGATGGCTCGCAATTATTATGATGATGATTTCCTTTCGTTTTTCTCTCTCTCGGTCGGTGGTGAGATCTGTTGTTTTTTGTCTGGCAGCTTTTTTTTTTCTTCATTTGAAGTCCACTTTCCCATCTAGACAATTGCACGACGGATGACAAATATTTTTCTGGCCCAGCAAATTGGAAATAAACGAGAAGAGGAAGATGTGGTCTGGTCGTTTTCTTAAATTACCGTCTTAGCTTATAAAATATTGATAAATGAGAGAGCTTGCTGAGTGAAAAAAACGGCAAGAAGCTTAATGAGAGTTAGTAGGATATCTTTCAAGCAGTCAATTAAGATAATTAAACGATGACTGACACAAATTTGCTTTGATCGTTTAATCTGGGTCTGATTGAACGTTTTTAAATCTAATTAGAAATATTAATGGAAAAAAGGTTAAGATTGACTTAGAACTTGAAAAGGGTTTTAAACGAGATCAAGAAAAAGTATTGACATCATATTCAAGATGGCTAAATGAGAAAAATGAAAGAATTTGAATTTATCAAACCAACAAAGTTTGATATTTTAATTCTTTATTTGGATTTGAGATTTTTGAATTTCATACTCATACGCAAACCAATCATGAATTCTGAATCCAAGATTCTCAATTGGAAATTCAAAGATAAGTATTTAAAATAAAAAAAATCAAAATGAAGAATAGAACATGATAATATTTCACATTTCACAATTGCACAAAAATGCACAAAAATAAGAATTTCATAATCTTAAGAAAAGATTAATCACCGTAATTGGTGTTTGTTACTTGATTTATCGGCATTATCTTTGAAAAGTTATGTCCTTTTTAGTAAGAATATCTTAGAAATTTTAAAATTTTATTGATGGAGAAAAATTTAGAAGAAATGAAAGAAATGTGAAATGACAATATGAATTAAGGGTTACTAAGCGCAATGAATGTGAATGTTATTGAACAAGTTTTTTTCAATATCCATAGTGCAATAAATGCAAAAAAAACAAAGCAGATATATTTTTATTTTTTAGAAGAAGAATACGAACACAAAAATCAAGAAAAATAAATGCTCACATTTTCACCAACTATTCAATTTCTTCTACCCAAAGCGCTCTAGCTTTGATCTTTCCACCTATCAATATATTCATTTCTTTCTAAACATTCTTCTACTTTGAATTTCTAACTCGCCGAAAATGCCAAAAAATAAATACGAAAAATAAAAAAGAAAGTGTCAAACCCAAATGCAAAAAAAATATATTCAAGATAATCAACATTTGATAGATTGAAAATAAAAGAAAATAAACTGACAACTCGATATTTAAGCTTCAGGCCACTGAAATAAAAAAGCAAGTGAAAATTCCTCAAGAAAACAAAGTTTCGAAAACAGAATACCAATCGATATAATATTTTCGAAATTAAAAATTTGAATGCTTAAAACTGATAGATCATGTTTTATCTTACCGAGTATGAAAAAGTAACAAATTTAAAGATAAAAATATTCGAAGTGTGCAATCCATAAATGGTTTTATAATAACACAGCGACATAAATAGAGCTTTTGGTGAGGAAAAAATCCTAAACAAATGTAATATTTCGACATTTGACATTGAACATAAAAAAAAATGGTTTTTTAATTTCATTTCAGCAAATTTGCATCCCTTTATTCGTGATAATAAATTCTGAATCCTATTTTGAAACACAAAGTTAAGAGTTAAATTATCTTGTGGGATACATAATCTTCATTGAATCGGATGTGATTTCAGAACTACTGGAGCGCTGATCATTTGGGGGCTTCCTGGCAATATGAAGTGGAATTTTTTTTTGCAAAGTTTCCCTAGAGAATTAAATTTTTTTATGTTTATTAAGGAACTCAAATGAATAAACATTTGAAAGTTTTTCATAAAGCTGATTTTAGAATAAGGTTGCCAAAATTTTTTCAGCACGTATCTGGACCAAACAAATCCGGGCTATTTTATCTAAAAACCAGGCTAAATCCGGGCATTTGATTTCTAAATTGTCGACCAAAAATCCGGGCAATATCTGAGCAAATTTGGTCAAAACATAAGAATTACTCAAAACAATCAAGAGAAAAAAAATTAAAAACATTTTTTTTTCATCATAACCCATCACTAGTTTTTAATAATAATATATTAGGCTTTCAAAATACCTTTCAAGGTTATTTTTTATTAAACTTGCTCAACAAATTTCGTTTTAAACGCATAAATAAAAAAAATTTACACACACTTTGTTTTTTTTGTTTGTTTTGGCAAATTAAGTGAATGAATCCGGGCAAAATCCGGGCTTTATTCAATGAATTTCGGGCAACCGGACCGAGCTTTTGTCTAATTTTGTAATAAATATCCGAGCAATCTGGCCACCTTATTTTAGAACCAACTTCATTAAAGATTTGGTTTTCAATTTCGTAGGACATCTATTTTGTATTTATTTTAGCTTATGACCATGTGCATAAAGGACGATGAAAGTGAAAAATAAAACATGGTGTGGGAGTTCCTAATCTGGCATGTGTTCCTTATGTTAACATACCGTTTGATTTTGATTGTTAGTGACGTTTTTTTTCGACTTTTCACTTCAAAAAAATTTATAATGTGACGGATCATCTTGACTTTAATCAAACACGCAATTTAGATTTCTAAATCTTTAAATTTTTAATAAAAACCCTTTTTTTTAATTTGTCCAAATTGAACGGGATTTTAGCATGTTTCGTAAAAAACACAGTTTTAGAAATGGAAGATATAAGCTGAACTTTAAAACCGATGTTTTTTTAAATTTTTTTTCGGATTGTTTATCACAATGATTTTTATAATAAGACAGTTAAAATCATGTTTATTTCAAGTAAAAACTCAAAAAATGCTATGTCCATAATTGGGAACACTTTTTTCAGTGTGTTCCTAATTATGGACACAGTAAAAATGTTCCAAACTACATTGAAGTTTTAGCATTTGTTTTTAAATGAATATGATTGACGAAAAATAAATTAAATAAAAATAATAGACGTAAGGTTGTTCAAATTTATTTTATCTTAACTTTATTTTTAACTTACTGTAAAATAAATGGTAATAAGTTAAAACATGATAATTTTTTTAACTATAGTGTACTTCAAAGCTATATCTATATATCGAAAATATATTTTTGAAAGATTTTGCAGAGTGCTGCTCAAGAAACTCGAAGAAGTTCTGGAAATAGAGATGAAGCATCACAGCTTAGAGAAACCACGGCAATAATGCCATGGCAATAATTGAATTTAAGGAAGCTTTCAATGAAAACCATGTGTTTATTCTAAAGGAATAACTTATCCATATTCATGACTTGATGGGCATAAGCTGTTCGAAAATTCAAAAGAACTTATGTGAATCATTGAACCATTTGTCTTTTACAATAAAATTGTTTTCTCGAGAAAAAAAACAGGAGATTTTAACATAAAAATTACTCCAAATTATAGAGAATAGATGTCTTCTCATGTGTATTTATAATTTTTAAACAAATATTTAAGCTGAAAACTGCTTGAAGCCGAGCATATTGATATTATTGATCTACCAATAATTGAAGAATAACAGGACAACTTCTTGGAGTCTGCTAGTAACCAGGAAAATCTAAATTTGTTACATGTATTTAATGGGCGATGATAGTCCAAAGCTTCTCAATTCGTCCCCAAATCGAAGACCAGTCTGAGAAACCTACACGCGATAGAAAAGCACTCAAAGGTAATTCTTTTATCGAAGCAAATTATCTTATTCCGTATTAATTTTTTTTTCATGAAATTATTGAACATGTAATAAACTTTCAAAGCAGATGATGCAAAGCAATGAATGCAAACAAGTAGTTTGAAGAGGGAAAAAAAAGGATTGAAGAAAGACTCAGAAATATTAGAAAAGTAAACCATCAAGTTGCAGAGAGCTTCTCAACGAAACAGAATCGAAATGGAAAATTTAAAAAAGAGTCTGAATTAAATACGTTTCAGACTTATTTGTATCCATTTCATTAAATTTTCTACGATTTCAAATCTGATAAATGTTAAATGAAAAAAAAAAAAATGTTGAAAAAAATGAGAGTTCCATCTACTATCTTCAAACTGACATAAACGAACTTGTAGAATTTTAATAGGCATGTTTTCTCTGGTCGTATTAAAAAAAATATTGAAAAAGTTATGATAAAAATGTATGCTTTAAGAATTTTCTCAATCAACTAATAAGAAAGATAATCATATGCAGAATTGGGAACAAAAATTGTTTACGTTGATACGCTTTTCCTTTATATGTCCATAATTAGGAACAAATATGTTAAAAATTAGGAACAACTAGTGCCAAATAAGGAACATCGACACACTTTAAAAAACACAAGAGTTTTCGAAAATTAAAGCTTAAAATGATTATTTCAAACTTCAACCGAGTGCCTTAAAGAATTTGGAACTAAGTAACCTAAAAATTTCATATCTACATAACTATTGAAGATTTGGCTTACTCTAATCCAATCTGAAAATCCCTTACAAAATATAGCGAAATTAGGCACACCTACCCTTACTTAATCACGAAAGTATGGCAAAATTTAAGAGAGAAATATTTCGAAAAAAAAACCAAAGTTTGAATCTCAAAAGCAGTCAGGCTGGAACAAATATCAATTTCTTTTTTTGTCACCCCCATCCCCTTCGAAATTTCCAAAAATCCCGAAGGGGGAAATAAATAAAGTTTGAAGTAGTTTATGTAAATTTCAAAAAAAAAATCGAACATCCTAAATATTACAATACCAAATAAACAAATTGTGGAAGATGGGAGTTATTCAACCTTTTGAATTCTTGATTTGATTTAATTTTTCGATGAAAAATTGCTTGATTTGTAGGTTTTGTGCAATGATATAGTATGCAATTCTGTTGCACACAAACTTTCGTGTCATTTATTCCAAATTATTTGTTTTTCGCATTATTTTTTATTATCCCTCCTCGTAATGTTCCTACTATGAGTGACGAAAGAAGGATTTGAAATTTGTCCCGGCCTTATAGGTGTTGTTATAAATATGTTTGCAACTTTTTTTTTCGAACAAACGGCATTATTATTATGGAATTCTTAGAAGATATAAAAATATACTCAGGTTACTTAAAATCAACATTTATAAATTTATATGAAAATCCTTGAAAAATAGTATCTGCCAGCACTGCACATAATTCTTAATTCATAAGGCTGGAACAAATATTCTATTTTTTTTTGTCACCCCCCCCCCCCCCCTTCGAAATTTCCTAAAACCCTGAGGGGGAAATAAATAAAGTTTGAAGTATTTTATGTAAATTTCGAAAAAAATATCAAATATCTGAAAGATTACAAGACTTAAAAACAAATTTTGGATTATGGGAGTCATTCCACCTTTTGTATTCTTGATTTTATTGAATTTTTCGATAAAAAATTACTAGATTTATAGGTTTTGTGCAATGATATAGTATGCAATGTGGTTGCATGCAAGTTTTCGTGGAATTTATTCCAATATATTTGTTTTTTTTCGCATTATTTTTTATTGTCCCCCCCCCCCCCCCCCTTGCGATGTTTCAACACCGAGTGACAAAAAAAGGATTTGAAATTTGTTCCGGCCTAATTCTTAGAATTTAGGAATAAAAATAAAAAAAAATATTCCCACTCAAGTTCTTCCCTTCAAAGTTTTATATTTAGGAGCGTATTCGAAAAAAAAATCAACACTTCGATTGAATAAGCTGCTTAGTGATGTAATGTGTACGTGTACGAAATTTGGTGACAATCTGTCTAGTGGTTTTTGAGAAAGCGTCCAATACTGAAGTTCATTGACAAAATTGACAGTCGGAAATCCAAAAACAACAGGAAATCAACTATTTGGCCAACATTCACATGAAACATTGTTTAAGAATCCAATAATGAAATAAAATTTGAATAAAAATGAAGATTATTAATTCGATGAAGTGAGGAGAATGTAAGAGGTTTTTTCAAGCTTAATTCGAAAATATGAATAAAAAAAATGATAAAAAAAAGTCAAATTTTTCTGACATGTTCGTGTAACTAACTAACTAAACCAGAATCTTTTGGATTATAAGTCATGCCTGTATTTTCCGGAGATAAACAAGGAGAAAAATTGAAAATTTGTATGTCTAGTACTTGAGGAGACTAACGATATGCAAATGACTCAGACTTTCATAACGATTGGCACGATGGATGGCAGAAAATACAAAGAAGACTGCCTCAAAATGCGACCGTTTTCTCTGAAAAGCACTTCGATAGGTCCCACAAAGTTTATACTCAGGTTATGTTGGATCTGGAATCGTGTCATAACGCCAAAACGGGTGTGTGGTGATAAAAAGTCAAATATGATGTTTTTGTGTCGAAGAATAACAATCGGCTGAATTTCTTATAAATTCGATTAAATTAAAAATTTTGAGTTATTATGAAGGTCAACCATCATGAAACAGTAAATATTGGTACATTTTTTTATCATTTTGTTAGCCTTTTTTTCAATCTTGTTTTAATATTACAAAAAAGAACTTTAACGGAATATTTTAAACGAAATTTTAAAGCACGAGTGGCCAAACCGTGGCCCACGGGCCACATTTGGTCCGCAGAGCTTATAAAAGTTTATGAACAATGTTATGAAAAAAGAATAATGCTAATAAAACAGAGCAAGATCATAATATTTGTAAACTGCTTGTAAATTGAAAGTTCTTTAAAAAAATATTCAAATTTATTTCAAATTATTGCTTTTTAGAAAGTGAATTAAATTATTCCGCTAACGTAAGCTTATTGCCAGAATTATTAGAAATGGCACACCGCGAAATGTGCTGTGATTAAGAATAAATATAATCAGTATGGTCTGGAAGGGCTTCGTAAAACAAATTTGGATGAGGTGAAGTATTCTGCATTTTAAAAACTTTGTTTGTTGATGAAGGGTTGCTAGCGAATCGGGAAAAAGTTTTAAATGTCATTCCTTCACCAGGAAACCATAAAAAAACTGGGAGTTTTTTTTGGAGTGAATTTTTGGTAATTTTATTGTTTGTTGTTAGTTTTAAGATTTAAGATTGTGATATTTTATATCTGAAAGGAAACAAACTTAGTGAAAGAGTTATTTCAAATATCTTCATTCGTCGCTCTAAAATTGTTTTATTTCATGCTATTTGAAAATTTTAAATTTTGTAAGTATATTTTAACAAAAATATCAATCTTTTAAGCTCCTATAGATATTTTAGTTCTTACGAAGGCAAGTCTTCAGGATATTTTTTTGTAAAATAGAAGTTTGTTGGTGATTGTTTTTGTATTGTTGAAATTATTTTTAATCAGAGTTTACGATTATTCCACTTGAATTGATATGCTGATGAATGACTTATTTTTGAATTGTCGCAATTTTATCAAATTTTCCTGTTTTAAATCATATCTACTTTATGTAGTTTTAATATAACGATAAGCCATCACGATTTTTGGAAGAAGTCTTTTTTTCACGGGATACATTTTAGAATATTTTCAGCTATTTTCATTTTAGTACAGCTCTGAAAAATTTTCAGAAGCCAAAATTTTTACTTTTGTGATGGGACTCGTAAGAACGCTAAAATTATTAAAATTTCAAAATAAAGTTGCAGATTTCTTTTTCTCAAAACTGTTAAAATTGTTTATAAGTCATGAA
This sequence comes from Uranotaenia lowii, assembly GCF_029784155.1. Taxonomy (NCBI): domain Eukaryota; kingdom Metazoa; phylum Arthropoda; class Insecta; order Diptera; family Culicidae; genus Uranotaenia; species Uranotaenia lowii. The sequence continues at coordinate 115,552,247 of NC_073692.1, forward strand.
ATACCGGGAAAAACTTGAGAATTTCAAAAGGAAAAATTGCTAGCTACCCTAGATATCTTTTTATGTTCCGATTAAAAATGATTTTGGACATTTTTTAGCAAGCTTTTTACTTAAAACAGGTGCAATGATAGTAAAACAAATTCGTTTTCATTCTGTTTATAGAAGGCTTTCTTAATACACTTCTCAAATAGAGATACTGGAAAATTTGAAAAAAGTTGGATTGAGTTGAGGTTGAGGTCCGTACCTTAAAAAAACTGTTTTGAATGTCAAAAGCTTGTTAACGTTTTTTTTTTCAACAATTCCGTTCTGCGTTTTTTTTTTTAAATTTATCTATCAATTTTTTCTAAGGAAATCGGTGAACTTAAAAGGTTTTGGAAAAAGGGCGGTCATTTTTTTATATTTGGGGACCATAAAAATGGTCTGAATGTCCATTGTAGTCACGCGATTTGACATTTCTGGGATGAATAAACCGAGGAAGTTTTTAAATCCCTTGACAAGATTGAAGTACATACACTGCCGGCCAAAAGTTTGGGATCACTCGCTAAAAAACATGCAAATTTAGATCGTTCATATCTCAGCCGTCTTAAAACATATTGCAAATCTTCTGATCTCATTTGAAAGATAATGAGCAATAGCTATTTCGGAGTTATTTTGCCCAGAAATAATGTTTAATTTTTGCACCCTAAACTTAACCTAAAGTTAGAACATTTTCAAAAAATCGCACTCAATATTTAAAGCCGATCATCTCGGGATAGGGTGGACCAAATTTCAAAATTTGAGTTGCATTGGAATCCTTATTCTCTACTTCTCAAAACACAATGAAAATGCATTTCATTCATATCATTCTTATCATCATAAAATCATATGAATTAGGATTATCAAGATGAATCATTACTCGATGTGACCTAGGCAAATGTTTTCTTATAGCGATTTAAAAAATCTTTTGTTATTTGTTATTACAGAACAATTTTTTTTGTCCCGCAAGCAAATCTCATTTCTGAAATTTGGCCCACCTGTGTAAAATGTTGGCGACCCATGCTTTAAAGCATGATAACATTTGTTTCTTTTCCGTTCAGAAACTGCTTTTCTCCGAAAAAGCCGATATAAAATTTGAAAATTAAAGATTTATGATTATTTTTCTTTATCATAAGAAAAATATCGAAAAAAACATGATTATTTCAGAAAAAAACTGAAGCTTCAAACAAACTTTTGAACCATCAAGATTTTGAATGTAGCAACAACTTTGTTAAACACTTTGGCACATAATGCTACTCATGTCTCAGGCCTCATGTCTCGTGTATCAGATTCAGACTTCTTCAAGTCTCATATATCAGGTCTCGGGACTCACGTATTTGGGTATCAGGTTCAAGGTCTAAAGTTCCAAGTGTCAGGTCACAGGTCTTATGTCTGAGGTCTCAGTTATCAGGTCTTAGGGCTTATTTCTCAAGTCTCATGACTTAGGTCTCATGTTCTAGATCTCAGGTTTCAAGTGTAGCAATTTGTTTCCTGACTTTAAATTTTTGTTTGTTTAAAGAATGAAGTTAACAGTGTTTCTCAGTATATGAAAATAAATATATGAAATGGATACTTACATAATTGAAATTTAAGCCCTTTTATCATACCTTTCTTACTTCCCGGAAGTGTTAAGGAATTCTCCAACTTAGCGAAAATGATGATATTCGTAGGTCGATAGATGATTTAAATCAGGTGCAACCAACATTAAATCATCGAGATTGACACTAATTCGGTAGTGTCTCTGATTGTTATACTTCATCCCCCTTGATGCCAATTTGATGTAGGTATCATTAATTTCTATTCAGCCATGTACATTTTTTTTGTTTGTATTTTTCCACTAAATTAGCATCGTCAATTGTGCCAACAGTAAATCGTGCTGTAAATGGAAAATCACGCTCGACAGGGATAATATTTTATTCAATGGCAAATTATCAGGGCCCAAACCAACCACACGAATTTTACGAACCGCACAGGGCGAGAATGAATCTTCAACCGAGTGAGTGTACTGAATCGGATTACGCCATTCATTGAATCGGACAGACAGTCCATTATTCAAATGAATCAATTTACATCCATCGATCGGATGGATGAGCTGCTCCTGGGGGTGTCCCCGATTTTCTGAACCAGTAGCACCAAAATGGGCCAGCCAACAATTGATTGGCATTTTACGTTGTGGTAATGTGTGAAGTCATTTGTGAAATTGTTAAATCTGTTTCGCGTCGTTACTGTACGTTTTAAATCTGATCTTTTTTTGCTTATCGAAGAACAAAAAGTAAGAATCATAAATCAGATAGCTATATTTATGTTCCTACCAAACGGTTATGTCTGAACAACTATCGATTGAAAAAACATTTTCCATCGATGGTCAAGAATTTCTTCAGAATAGGTTTGTCTGTTGTTTGTCCATATGTGCCTCCTTCTATTTCGAAAACTTATCAAGTGTATAATTTCATAGTGTATTATTTATTCAGTCCATTCCCAGCCATGGGATATTCTTTCAAACAAAAACACTTGCGACAAGAAACGTTCCCTTTTTTTCTACCTTTCGAAAGCAAAAAAAAAACAACAGAACATCGACAGCGACACTTCACCCTGCGATTCCATTCCTCGGTTATGTTTTTTTGACACCTGTGATGTTGTTAGCAGCCAGCGCAAAACTGAAAGTGAATACGTCCTCCTGCTTTTGCTGCACATTTCAGTCTTGCGGATTGCAATCTAAGGCAGTTTTTTTTTTTTTCTGTAGTAGGTATCAACTACCAACTTGCTTCGTCGCCGAATAGCTACGTGGAGTGTATAAACCTTCACGTGACTGCACCGAATTTTACGGAGTCAGCTACAAAAGTTACCATACCCCGACTTAAAAGAGAGAGAGAGGACGACAAAAAAAAAAAAACTACCAGCAAACCGGACATGAAAAGATGCCACAGTTTGCCGGTATTTTGTTTGACAACCCATGTTAAGCACCTGGTGGTTGTACCTGGAACGAACTAAAACGACTTTTTACGACGATGTTTTCTCCCTGGCTTCGACCCAGAAATAATTTAACGGCAGGAATGAAACCGGGGAATAGTTAATTCTACTCGTTTAACGGAACGGTATTTTTTTCGGAATATCTTGGTCTTTTAAAGGAGACCCAACAGGGTTTTAATCATGGCGCCAACTACATGATGCCCTTGTTACTGGAAGGAATTAGAATGGTTGAATACGCATTTAAACCTTTCGAACAAATGTGACCAAAGGAAGACAGGCTTCTTAAATTCAGGTGAATATCCTTAAATGTCAGGCAAATTAGCGCAGTTAAATTTTTCAAAAATAACTTTAGAAATGTCGTGAAATTTTGCAAAAAATTTCCTCTTCTAAACAAAGGTAACTTGTACGAGGTCCTCAAAGCAAAAGAGTTGGCATCGGTAAAGAGAGGCTTCCATATGATTTTAATATGAAAAAATGACAAAACTCGAACATTTTTGAATAATTTTGAAGGTAATTGATACAAAACAAACTTTTGGCATAGCAAGACCATACTGAATGGCCACGTCCAATACAGGAGGACATTTATAAATACAAAACTAATGTCTAATACGAAACAACTCAAACAGGTCAATAGCGATCTTCATCAAATTCGGTAGAACTTAACTTTGTACCAGACTTTTATCCATCTTAACCATCTTCTACATGAATTATGAATCTGTTCAGAATTTTTAATGTCCATGGAGGGAATTTTTATGACCTGTATCTATGAAATTCATGTTCAAGAAACTTAACTTCACTACCATAAATTTATTTGAAAAAGGTCTTGACGAAACAAGAAAAAGTTAATATAAGACCAAAACAATCTACCGTGGGAAAAAAGTTATTAGGTAATTGAAGAAATTGCGTCTACAGTCTTGTAAGCGGTCACCATCGTTGAACTTTTTGAAAACATTCAAAATACATCGTTATTCTTCTTTTTCTTCTTCTATTAACCGATGCTATTTTTAGCACGCCTTGGAACTACCTTATCGACTAGCTCCTTTAGTGTTCCAGAAACAGAGACTTTATGACGTTTTGTATACCCATCTGGATAATCATGGAGAGCATTATCGTTTGATGGGAGATCAAAAAAGTGTCAAATTATATTTCGAATTCTTGTAGAGGGTGTCCCATTATGTCGGAGCACGATTTTGATACAATTCACTCATTCAGAATGACGTTTAAACAGTTGATTTTTTCTGGGTTTTTACAGTTTAACTTAAAACTCTGTGTATCGTAAGCTCCAGTTTTCAAATCTTCTGTGTAAATGAGAAACATTTCCCCGGAAAAGCGCAACAATAATCTCCAATATTTCGCTGAGACAGTCGGCGAAAATGGAAGAAGTAACCATTGAAGCGTCTTTTAATTCGATTCGGAAGTATGGATAGGCAAGCAGCTTCGTGGACAAAAAAAAATAGGCGGAAACCGGGTCCGGTGGACAAAACTTTGGACCGAAAAGTCATGCGTGCTTACGCCAGTAAGAAAATTGCCTCAGTTAAGGACTTGACTAAAAACGTGGATCCCCTTTTCGCACCCAACCACCATCAGAGACAGATCATCACGGTAACAAGTCAGAGGCCTGAGCGGCAAGTCAGAGGCCAGAATGGCCAAAGTCAGAGGTCCAAAAGGGACCAGAGGTCCAAAAGGGTACCAAGGAAAGAGAGGTAAGAGAAAGAAACGTTGCAAAGGTAGTAAGTGGTAAAGTGTTTTCTTCGTAAACATAGTTAGCATGGCAATAGTGACGTCACTACCGGCAATTTTCGCGACGCATTTTGCTTAGGATGAAGGATCGCTTCCTGACAACGACAACGTTCTTTTGCGCCATCTTATGCCATATTCGTTTTCATCCTGGTGGTGCACCGGTAGTGCACCAAGTGCTGTCAAAACGTTTTTTTTTATATGAAGATGACAGCAGTTGGTGCACAACCATCTTTCCACCAGATGAAAACGAATATGGCATTAGTAAAAGTGAGTGCCTGAACCGGCGCCTGCTGCCTATGATCCGCAAGCATGAGACCAGAACTGTTTTGGCAAGATTGGGCATCAGTTCACTACTCAAAAAACACGATTTCCTAGTACAAATTCATCAATGACCGTTTTAAATTTTTTGAGCGCTTTACCAAATCGTATTTAAAAAAAAAGGGAAGAATGCAGATTCTTGACCTTGAATTCAAATAGTTTAGTTTATTCTTCCATACCGCTTGATCTTTTTGCTATAATTTGATTGTAGAGTGATGCTATTTGGTCAAAGTTTAAGTAAGGATATGAAGAAATGGGGCGCCGAAAAGTGTAATGTTTGGTTAAAAAAAAAAACAAATGCCTCTTCCGGTTTCACTAGTCCACAAGAAAGGTCTTATTTCACAATCCGACCTGATCTGCCCAAACAACATGTTGGAAAAAAACCATCAATACAATATATGAGCATGTACGTGATAGAAAGTTAAAGTCGTCCATTTGGGGTGAATATCTCATACATGTATTACAACTTAAAACATAGATATAGCCTTTTATCCTTGCCCGATAATGCGATGTATTCCATCACATTTTTCGCTACTAACAATCTCCAAATAAGTAAGCTCAGACTTAAGCTGATAAGGGAGCCTGTCAAGTTTCTTGAACCGAGTTCCAGCCCAGGAGTTCTAAGGTGCTCAGCAGGCTTGGAAAAATCGTCTTGGCAGGTGTATTAATTTATTATTTTATTCACATGGTATTCCGTCTCACGACACGACATAACTTGACGAACATAATTCCTAAAATTCACTCGGTCCATGGCAACCGTTCTCCAATTTCTCGGACACCCTACGTTCGCCAGATCACGCCAGATGAGCATCATATACAGGTTACACTTCGTGCGAGGGCTAAGTCTTCTCGGCCGCAGTTGCTTGTGGAGGTGTATTTATAAAGGGTATATCACAAATTCACCTACATCATAACATCTCACCTTGCTCTACCCACAGTATCCTTGGGATGCACAGTTGCCTTGGAATGAAATCCGTAAAAAGGATTTACCACCTGGGTGATCAATTAATAAAAAAAAACCCACCTTTATGGGCTCTGTGAAGTAGTTCCTCCTACTCGTGGTCCAGAGTGAAAACGTGACTGCAAACCCCGGCGATTGCAGATGTTCGGCCGAGAAGACTACACTTACCCCCCGGCCTTTTATGACGGTCTGGTAAACGAAAATGGTACACTCGTGGAACCTCGAAGCGACGTAGGTGATACGATGACATAGCTGGCGACCACTCCTCTGCTGTCTTAGTAAGGCGGAGTGAAATCTTCCCGATATGGCCAGTGGTTAAAGGGGTGGATTGTAACCTGTTAAAACATGGCTAGTCTGGGGAAGCTTCGTTAGACGGAACGGATAACTCTCCCGACTTTGCACCGGTCTGGTTTTGTACCTAGGCCTCTTAAGGACATCAGGCCAACCCTGTGACAGGTCCCGAAAGGGGTAACCTGGAGACCATAGAGGCGGCCACACTAGCGGAGGCCGGACTGATGGACAGCATGGAAAAATTGAATAAACCTATTAGTAGTAAAGCCGTGGAGGATAGGGATACACCGAGAATTGGTGGTGGCCTGGTGCAATTGACCCCACTTAAGTGGGTGGGTGGTAGTAGCAGTAGCGCGTTTAAGAAGTGCCTTGATGAAGAAGTTACGGAAATGGGCCCGATATTGAAAAGCTCAGAGAGGCCGGAGGATCAGCAATCGATGATATCGCAAGTGGTTATCGCCACCGAAATTCTGAGCTAAATTATTATGGTAAGATTGAAGCTACCTCGGGAGTTAAAAGAGTGGGTGTAAGCTCCAAAAGGAAAGCTTGATAAAGCGGATAACGAGTTCCAGCGTTTGGAAGGAAACGTTTAAAAGCTGAATTATGAGATTGACTCTCTCCATCGAAAGGGGACATTGAACGAACCAAGTAAAATGATCGGGAGATTAGTCATGTGCGACAAGTACTTCAAGTTGAAGAGCCGTGTTATAGCAGGAGGCCCTAAGAAGTTGGCGGGAGCAGCTTTTTACAGAGGTGATGAGTTAAACACCGATTTACACGCTAGACTCAAACCCAGCAGCGAATCGAGTGATACCAACGAGGTGCGGTTTTCAGTTACTGCCCTTAAACAAGTATGGTATATTAAGCTCGTCAGACGCAAACTTAAACTGGATAGGAAAGTACCAGTAGAAGCCACCAGGTACAATCCGCGAGAGAAATGATGCGATCATTATTTGTAAGTACAGCGACAAGTGAGAGGAGATCCCAAATGGCCTGGCTTCGACCAGACCGAACTGAACACCATGAGAAAATTTTTAAACTTCAGATTTTGAAACTCATGTCATTCGTTTGGGAGACCTAAACAAGTAAATTTATTCACTGGGATGTGTTCCTTGAGTTATAAACTATTGGTTCTGGCTGATAAGTTTTACTGATTTTGTCCAAAGATGAAAATATTAGTACATTAAACTCAAGTGTCTCGGAAAACTGCTGATGGCGTTCAGTTCGATCTGGTCGAATCCCGACCAAATGAGCTGACCTAGGCACAAATGTCCAGGAGGTTGGACATAGCCGTGTAGGTGATATGATACTTGTGCTGCGTAAGGGAATAACACCCAGTTATTACACAGCTGAGTTTGAAAGCTGGAGACCTTTAACACTAAACATACCGACACTTTGTATATACCTATTCATACCGTGAGCAGTCAAATGACGGCAAACACCGTTTTCGCGAAAACTCCCTTGTTACTCAACCGACTTCTACCAAATTTATAGTTTTGAAAAGCTTATAATTCGACTCAAATATGTTTCTCAGACAATTTTCAGCTACAATCAATAACTTTAAAGTTATTTACAGTACAAGAAAAATTTTATGAAAAAACATGCTTCAGGACAAAGGTTGTAAATCAGTTATTAAGGGCTTGAAAAAAAATTCACTTAGTGCCTGAGAAAGCTGAAGTTAGAAGCTTTATGTTGCACATATGGAAATTTTTTTAAAAATTTTCTAAGATCATGGCTACATAAAATGTAAAAAAGTTGTGTAAAACCCGTACTTTTCAATCAATCAACTGCCAAAGCTGTTCCTGTTACAGTAGAAAATTTTGGAAAAGTGAATTGAAAAGTAGACGTAATTTGTCACATTTTGGCATCTTTAGATTTTTAAAATACTAAATACATAATTTTTGACGGCTTTTCAAAGGTAGTTATTTTGCGAACTTTTTATGAATCTGGATTTTCTGAGACAATCCCTACACCCAAATTCAGCTTTGCACTGGATTTTGAGTACGTTAACGTATAGTTTAGGCAATAAAACTATATGCAAAAGAAAGCAAATTTCATGCCGGTTCTAGTGATGTAACTGCATTGGCGGTGCAATGCCTTACAAAAATATAATAAATATATTTCTGAAAGTAAAACTAGAAAATTTGAGCTAATGCTTGTTTGTTTTTTCGTTTCTTTTCATCCGTCTTCGTGTGCAAAATAGCTTTGAGATATTACCACCCACTGCGCCCGTCTGCCGAGCAAGAATTAGTGCTGTCTTCTCAAAATTCAGAAACTAGTTCACTGTTTTATTTATCATATTTTTGCCAAGCATTGCACCGCCAATGCAGTTACACCACTAGAACTGGTATGAAATAAGGTTTCTTTTGCATATAGTTTTATTGCCTAAACCTTACGTTAACGTACTCAAAATCCAGTGCAAAGCTGAGCTTAGGTATAGGAATTGTCTTAGAAAATCCAAATTGATAAAAAGTTCGAAAAACAGATACCTTTGAAAAGTCGTCATAAATTATGTACTTCGTATTTCAAAAAATCTAAAAATGCCAAAATGTGACAAATTACGTCTACTTTTCAATTCACTTTTTCAAAATTTTCTACTGTAACAGGAACAGCTTTGGCGGTTGATTGATTGAAAAATACGGGTTTTACACAACTTTTTTACATTTTTTGTAGCCATGATCTTAGAAAATTTTCAATTTTTTTTTCCATATGTGCAACATATAGCTTCTAACTTCAGCTTTTTCAGGCACTAAGTGAAATTTTTTTCGAGCGCTTAATAACTGATTTACAACCTTTTTCCTGAAGCATGTTTTTTCATAAAATTTTCCTTGTACTGTAAATAACTTTAAAGTTATTGATTGTAGCTGAAAATTGTCTGAGAAACATATTTGAGTCGAATTATAAGCTTTTCAAAACTATAAATTTGGTAGAAATCGGTTGAGAAACAAGGGAGTTTTAGCGAAAACGGTGTTTGCCGTCATTTGACCGCTCGCGGTATGAATAGGTATACCACATACGTTATTCGAAAACCGTAACACTTAAAAAAATTTAAAAACGCAAGAATACTTGCATTTCAAAAACAAAAATAGTCCTGTCGTTAAATTTCCGAAAAAACAATTATATAAGGCGTAATCATCGTTTAAAGTTCAAAAACCGTCATTTGACCGCCTCCGGTACGTTTAGTGTTCAGTTCAATTACCTCGATGAGGTGACTGAAGAAGCAGAGCTGCGTTACCATCGCAATGTGGAATCGACAGAGAGGATGCCACAATTCGACTTAGAGTCGGCCCGCATAATAATAGCGGAACACAAGAGCGCAACCAAAAAAGTGCTTCAAATTGGAAGGATTAAAGATGGAAATCAAGGTCATTGACCCCAGGTGGACTATATAGCGTAGAGGTAAAATGTTACTTGTAACGTTGTATCATGAGTCGTCCAATTGCACTCACGGACCCAGAGTTGCAAACTGGGAGACGCGATGGCTCCGCGTGCCTTGGAATGGGAACCGTAAATATAATTAACCACCTGGGTTAACAACTAATAAGCCCTCACCTGGGCCACCACCACCACCACGATCACATTCGCATTTTCTAGTCCTGCTTACTGTTAGCAAACTACTATTCGTGGTTTAGGTAAAGGCTGTGGTAGGTCAAGACACGAATTGAGGATAGACTTATTATCACCAGGATTCGAGATTTGTTTGCCCGTCGCGTGTCAACCGAGACCAGCTTATCCAGAACTCAAAGCTTTCACAAAACACGCGCGGGGCGTAACGTAACGAGTTGGATGATTCCCGCTCAGGATGTCATCTTACATCAACTCAAATGGATAGCCGACGTCGAGAACTACTCATTTCTAGAAGTATTCCCCGCCAGTGAAAACTGCTAATTTTCAAAATGAAGGTTCCTAAGTCTAATCTACGCCTTCAGTAATGATCCTCAAGCATCTGAAGGACTCTTGCCTTGACGTAGGTTGGATATATCCAAAATCAGTACTGTTTGGCCTGGAATATACCTAAACCTAACAGTCAAGACTCAAAGCTTAGCAAACAGATGCGGAACAATTATCCGAGCATATTGATGACTGCACCCAAAGAAGGGGTTGATATGTCAAAGCCGCTCGGCGCTAACTCTATGCCAAAAATGCGCTTGAACATGCCTTATAACCAGAGATGATATGATTGGCACTACTGGCATAAAGACTCAAGCTCCCAAGCAAAATGATGCATGACTACTACATTCAAGGGAAACAAGAAAATCATTTTATGAAATTTCAAGAACGAAAAAATTGCCTTAAGGTAGTGAGTATCGAACTCACAATAACTTTTATTTTAATCTTGCCAATCCGACAGCTTCACCAGTGTAGGTACTAAGGAGTGAACCAGGGCTTTGTTTACGTTTGAAACGTTCGTTTCTCCCAAAATGTCGCGAATTAAAAAAGAAGTTAAAATTCGTGTGTTGGACACTTGGATGCGAGAGAAGGGCATCTCGATGAATGAAGTAGCGAAACGTTTCGGCATTTATCCGGCGAGAGTAAAATCAATCATCCACAAGTTCAGGGAACACTCTACATTCGATGATTTGCCAGGAAGAGGCAGAAAACCAGGACCATCTGACCCAAATCTGGACCGTAAGGTAATCAACCTCATCAACCGGAATCGATCGATGTCCAAACGGGATTTGGCGAAAAAAGCTGGGACATCGAAGGGAATGGTATAGCGGATCAATAAGTGGACAACCTGAAGACATACAAGAAGCAGAAAGTGTCCAAACAAACGGCTGAACAAAAATCACGAGCCAAAACCAGAGCCCGGAAGCTGTATCAACCGATTTTGCAGAAGCTAGATGCGTGCATTCTCAAGGACGATGAAACTTATGTAAAAGAGGTTCCAGTACTCTTCCGGGACCACAATTCTACACTGCAGCTATTGGGGTGGATGTGAGTGACCTTGAGAAATCGATCGAGGTGGAAAAATTGGCCAGAAAGTGCATGTGTGGCAGGAAATCCGCTCCTGCGGATTGAAGTCGGCGAGTTTCTTTACAAAAGGAACTTAAATGCCGATATCGACCAAAAGGAGTGTTTGCAGAAAAGGTTGCTGCCACTATATAAGAAACATATGACCCCACCATTGTTCTGGCCGGATTTGGCGTCAGCCCACTACGCTAAATCCACTCTTAGATGGTTTGAGGATAACGATGTAGATTTCGTTGAGAAAGATATTAACCCACCAAACTGCCCCCAGCTTCGCCCCATAGAACGATATTGGGCTATAGTCAAGAGAGTTTTCAAGAAAAATTTAAATGCTGCGACCAAGAGGTGTGATCAATTAGCTGTACAAAACCTAACGAAACGCGTCAAGTCGAAAGTCCGAGAATATTACCAATAATTAATTTTTTATTTGTATTTCTTTATAAACTGTAAGAATAAGCTTTTTAAAACACTTCCGAACTGTTTCTTTGTTTAAATCATCAATTAAATTAAAACAATGAAAATAAAAATGTGTTTATAACTTATTTTCGATACACTCCTTATATCTGAGTCGTTGTTGAATTTAATCGACGTTTTTCGGCGAGTTTTACAAACTAAAACTGTTTTTTTACCAGTTGTCCAGACGTTTCGAGCTACTTTAGCGTTCGCTCCTCTTCAGTGGACATTTCCAAATTAACACAGACACTGACACACAAATGTAAACGAAAACCAAAACAAACTGAGCCAGAACAAATTAGTATGGACGAAAGCCAGTAATTTGTAAGTTTGAAATCAAAAATTGTAATTGTAGCATTAAATTGTAATTTAAAATAAATTTTAGTGTCTACTGAAGAGGAGCGAACGCCAAAGTAGCTCGAAACGTCTGGACAACTGGTAAAAAACAGTTTTAATTTGTAAAACTCGCCGAAAAACGTCGATTAAATTCAACAACAATACATCGCGGCGATTAACCAACATTCAATATATCTGAGTCAGGTGGCAAACGAGGGTAAGTTTTCATAGTGTTTCTGCCACTCCAAATCTAAAAATGAACGAAAATTGCTGGCTTTCTGAAAATTAGGCCGGAGGTTTGCCAGTATTGTCTTATGAGGGGAAAGGAAATTGAGAAAATCCAAAACTATTGATAAATTTATATATCAATGGAAAGCCAATAACACCAACAAAACCCCCTGAAAAAAAATATACGAACTCTTAAGGTTATAAGGTTATATAAATGTGTGTTTCAACAATTTGAACAACTTTCTCAAATATACCAAGTTTGAAAATCGTATGCTAAAAAAGATATTTAATAAAAACTCAAAGTTACTTGTTAAATGCTCGTTATTTTTTAATTGCTCCTAACTTTTATGATTTCATACGATTTTGATGGTGTCTTCAACAAAGTTGCTTTAAATAATAAGATTTACAACTTTTGTGAAGACATCAAGTCTGTAAACTAATTATTTTAAGAATTTTTTTTTTATCTCCCTTCCAGGTAGAAAATCATTTTTTTCTTTCAAGAATTTTATAGACCATCAAAAAATATAAAAAATGTCGCGAAAACATCAAATGTCTACCATTGACCGTTTGTCCGCAAATAATTTTGATCGCTTATTAGGTGCATTTACCCCTGAGTGTGCGCTAGCGTACACATCTTATGCCAATAATGGCGTTAACATATTGAGAACTCATGATTGGAGTAAAGGCTGAATTTTGGGTGCGGATGTTCGCTTTGTGTATTGGAAGTGACGTATGAAAATTCAAAGAAAAAAGTGCGATGTAAAGGGATTTTTAGTATGGTGTTATTTTGAAATTCAAAGAAAAAGGTTTTTGTTAGAAATATGCCGTTAATAACTGAAAATAATATCAGCCAACAGCAGCGATATACTCGGTTGGTCTTGGCGACGTGCACGGGTTTTATTCTTTACAACACTTATTTGTTTCACTAGCTCGATTTTTTATACCGATTGGTGTTTGGCTCGCTTTGACGTTTTATTTCGAAGAAAAACCATCATCAGGATTTAACCCCAAGTTGATTTTAAGTGAGGTGATCCAAAAGCAATTGTAATTTAAGACCATGTTTAAGTTCAATTATTGAAACCCCATTGTATTTGAGGTCCTAACTTCAAAATAAAATCCACGTACCATAATCTCATTAAAAAAATATATATAAAAAATAAAATCCAAATTTGACACAACGTTTCATTCAGTAATGAAAAATAACAAACGAACCACGATATTTATATTGCATTACTTCGCATTATTCTATGCAAAAAGATTATCAATTATCAGCAACTGTCATGTTCACCATAGAATACTCAGTTTCGTTTCAGCTTATTCATCATCGTCGCTATCATCATTTCCAAAACATTCTTCGTGATTTGACAATCGGAAGGATAAAACTTTCCCGTCTTCTCCATACAATTCGGAAAAAAACTGCAAAACCTAAGTTTTCCGACAACTGAAAGCATACAGAAAATTTCAATCTGTCATCTATTGAGGGAGAAAGTTTTCCATCTCTTTACATGCTGACATCGTGAGTAGATACGTTAACTCGAGGAAGGCTTGAAAGTTTTCTACCCTGGTAGTTGCTTTACGCTAACGAGAAGCGATGATATTGTTAAAGAAAAACTTAATTTCTTTTCGCCGGTTGTTGGGTCGTTTTAGTGATGAGTACTTGAAAAGATTGTTCTCTATAGATTTTGAGCAACAACTGAGGAACACGTTTTGGTTGGATATGATTGTTTCTTGATTGCTTATTTACCTATTATAGAAAATTAAATAAAAATAATAAATGAATCGATGAAACAATCTTAACAGGATTTTTTGATTTTATCAATATTTCTTCAGCTATTTTAATACGCAAAAATCCGCAAAAAAGCATCTAACCACTCGTTCCAGTCGAAACCCATTCCTTAAACATTTCACGGTCCGAAAAATACAAATCGATTCCAATTTGCCGAAACTAGATTACAATCCACTTTGGCTTGGTGATCATCGAATTTGTTCTGTCTGCTCGCTCCGCGCCGCGTTCCGGTTTCATTTCGTAGAAGATTACGATATGCCAAACTAGCAGAAACTTATCTGAGAGGAAGCACACCTGCACAGTGCACGACACAGATATGTAGTATACACATAAATGTGGCCAACATAGTACAATCTATAACTATAATAGGACAGCCGGGGAATAAGCGAGTTCCCAAAATCTACTTCACCGAATGTGCCAACGTTACCGAAGATATGGCTTAGCCATGTTATTTTACCGGATCCAATTTGCGTGCGTGTTCAATGAAGATTCGCTTCAAGGAGACGTATGGGGGTGTACGCGTCTCCTTAGTTCTTCTTCTTGCTCCGGAAAAGGCATCCAACACAAACGGATGATTCCTTGCGGAACAGTACGGCTTACGTTCAGTGGATGTTTATGGTATATTGTACCTGCTACAATATACCTACTATAGAAGCAGTTTAGTTATTTATGGCAACTATAGCGCCTTCTTAAGTGCTCGCTGAAGCCGTAACCACTTTTGCGAGTCAAGTTTTCGTGAGCTATACGATATGACACATCAACAAAAGCACCCCACTTATGCAATTACCCCCGAAGCCGTGGAAGACGATGTGGATGAATTATGTGTGCCAACCGTATTTTGACAGAAGACTAATTCAATTGTGAAGTCGAGAGTTTTCTGGTAGATCTTGTAAAGAAAATTTTAACTGTTTGGTCAGATTAATAGCTTCCAGAGTGGAAAATGTGTTGTGTGTCGAAATACTATCTAAATCTTCTTATCTTAAACAGGTCACAAAGACAAATGCAAAATACTGAGTTTTGAGACGATGATGTACTGAGATACTGAGTATATTCCATTAATGCTAATTCATATCCGAAAAGTGAAGTTTTTATCACTTGAAAACATTATCGAAAACCTACATGAGATCAAGAGCATCTTTTTATTTTAATATAGCCTTTGTGCCGAAAAATACACCCTTAGAAGAGGTTGCAAAAATCCAATGCCTCTTTAGCAAATCTCTGTGCGGAAAATGTACTGATATATTTTGTTTGGTTTCTTTCAGATGCAAAGCGGTTGTACTGGAAGAAAAATGCCAGTTGTTAGAAAGCTTGTTGATGCCGGTCCGGCATAAAATCTTATACCGATAATTCCATGTTTAAGGAAGTTAATTACTGGAGAAGTGTGAAGAAGTGAAAAACGACACAAAACTAATAAAACCAAATAATTCCAACAAAAAAAACGCTTTGAAAATAATTTAAATGTTCCATTGTGCAAAACTCATCATTTAGAACTTCTGTTTCGCAAACTGTCAACAGTACCAAAATCATCGGCAAAGAAATGACATATTTTGTAGCAAAAGGATACCTATCTGAAAATTTAAGAGATTTAATGAATAGCCTGAATCTAGCTAACCAACTTCTATCGATAGTGAGAATGTTTGTCGTTAAAGTACTTTTTGAGTCTTGGGTTTTAGAATTGCTAGAAAAGTTTTAAATGTTTTCAATACTACTTCCTCAAAATAGATAAGGTTTCGTATGCAGTAGAGTGTTAAAATCTTCAATTTCAACTTTTCCCGGAATCCCGAGAATTCCTAAGAAAAGGATCGTAAGATTACCCGATTCCCGGGAAAACAAAAATGGACACTCTAGTGAAATTCAATTGGATAAAAATTGTGTAGCTTTTGCAATTTTTACGAACATTCTTTGGAGACTCATTTTGACTCGTTTTTAAACATGCCGCTTAAAACATTTCAGCTGGAGGGGAAGTGTAACAAAAAAATTGAATCTGTGCTAATATTCCTCATTTTCAATTTGCCACAAAGCGGAGGAAAATCGAATGATTCAAGCCGATAACCTGCTAGTTTCAAAATTCAACATTTTCAGATCGTGAATACTACCTATGGCTAAGGTTGCCAGAATTTTTCCACACGTAATTCGGGCAACAAAATCCGGGCTATTTCATATAAAAACCTGACAAAATTCGGGCATTTGATTTCAAAATTTTTGTCCAAAAATAAGGGCAATATCAGGGCAAATTTGGTCAAAATCTGAGAGTTTTCTGTATGTATGTATGTATGTATGTAGTTGAACCCACCAGTGGCTGATAGGTCTTTCGACCCGAGGCGGTACGGGAAGTCTCGATCGCACATTCAAATATTGTTCATGCTTAACTCATAAACAATAATTGCAGCACTACCAAGGGGTCCGTTACCACTGGTTTGGGACAGGTTTGGCTCATCTTACTCCCTTCCAACTGTTCGAAACAAATAAAGATTTCTAAAAAGGTTGCAAAGTATCCTTATTAGAATTCCAAATTTGTCGAGATACTCCGGCTGGCTTGAACCCACAATCCATTGTATATCAGTTTTCCGATCGTTCAATGCCCTGTCCAACCCCCCTCAAATCCCCTTGAATAGAGTTAAGCTATTTTGAATATATGAATATAAAAAAATTACACATTTTTAACATCTTACCTCTTTACCATTTAAAAGGATACTTATTTTATGCCATGAACTATTTGCTGTCATTTGTTGTTTGAAAAGTAATAATTCACATTTACGCAGCTTTTCTTTATCAGCTATCCAGTTAATAAACTCAAAATCTAAGTTTTTGATACTAATTTATAAAAATTGTATAGAGGTTGTCGAGAAAATGTTCCATTGAAACATCTCTTTTTGAACGATGGTGTGAAGAAAAAAAACATAAAAGATAGTTGTGTACATAATTTTAACAATCGAAGCCTGTTGGGATGACACCAGCTTCTAGAAACAGACTTTACGATATCTATCCGGGACAACGTTGATTATACGATGTGGGCATAATCAATTTGTTAAACATAATAAAAAATTACAGCAGCCAAAGCCGCGTTCACATAGGAGAATGTTCATGGATTAGCAAAAAATCAGAAAGCTCTCACCAAGTTCTCGTGCGTTTGTCGTCCTTGCACCCGATGTTTTTCGCATTATGGCAGCCATTTTTTTCTAATTCTTTTCTTTTTGAACACTACAAATCACATGAACGTTTTTTTTAAATTCACCACACACATTAGCTCATCTGGACAAAACAAGGATGTTTTTCTTTTCTTTCAAATTCCAATTTAATTTTCATACACAACGCGGAACAGAAAAAAAACACGACCGAACCCTTACAAGGCCTACTCCCATCCAATTATTCTTTAACCATCTGGTCAAAATCTGAGAGTTTTCTCAACAAAAACTTAGAAAAAAAACTTCCATGATTATTTTTCAGTTCGACTTGCTCAAAAAATTTCGATTTAAACGCATAAATAAAAAAAAAATGTAACGAATTTTTGTTTTTAGTTTGATTTTGGTAAATATAGTGAATATATCCGGGAAAAATCCAGGCACTTTCAATGAAATCCGGGCAATCGGGCCGGATCGGACTTCTGCTAAATTTTGTATGAAGTATCCGGGCAAATTCGAATAAATCCGGGCAACCTGGCAAGGTTACCCAGAAAATTTAAAAATAAGCGGGACATTTTGAGGAAAAAAGCAGGACACAAACGAAAAAAGTGGGACATTTGAAAAGGAAGGTATTAGAAAAAATCATGAAAGTATGTTTTGGCTAGATACTCTGGGTGTAAAAGTGCGGTCTTTTTATACTTAAAAATAAAATTTTATACACGGACAACTGAGGCATAGGCGCATGGCTCAGTTGGTACTTAGAACACCTGCTTTTCGATTCAACGTCCACCCAGGAATAAACATCGAAGAAAAATAAAGTTTTTCAATGCTATTGCGCCAATTGCATCGTTATATAAAAACAGTACGACTGAATAAAGTTGTTATTGAAACTTCGATTAAAACAAACTTAAATAAATCATTGATGAGCAAATTATCAGCATTACAAGCGATTTTTTGTTTTTAAAATCTTAAGATATTTTCTTGATCTTCACCATTTTTGCTCTTGAATGTCAATTTAAAACAAATGCTTGGATATTACACGCATTTTTATTTTATTCGCTACCAAGAATAATTTGTTTCACTATAAAATTCACATAACCTTCGTTTTAAGATTGAGAACATTTCATAATAATGATATTTATATAACAATCCATTTGAGTGGAAAGTAGAGTCAGTGGGTCATTATTTTAGCAGTCTACCACTAGCAAAACGAATATGTTTGCAAATAGTTTTTAGTTTTCTGAAAAGCTATAAATTTCGCCATGCAGCAAAAGACACATTCCACGCGCTTGTACCGCTCACAACCGTTAACCGTTTTAGAATAAAAAAATCTCAAAATTCTCAAATTCAAACCACAAGAAAAACATGCTCATGTTTTATATAGTTTTTAATATGAAATTTTTTGATTTATAAAGTGATAATTTTGATAACTTTTACAAAATAAATCCTTATAAATATATGAATGATTTTTTTCGCAATCATTATAACAAGTTTTGAAGTCAACGAATTATACTCCAACGAATAGAAATTTTTTTTATTATTCATTTGGCTGGTAAACGGTGGATAATGTGCAACACGAGACCCCATAGTGGTCATATCACCTCTTATTCACAACTCCTATCTCTACCTCCCCGCGGTGCCAGCTGGGGTGCGAGTAACCTAAGCGGAGATCGGGTACCCAACCCCGGTGGATGCTTTGGTCGCATGCAGACTGAGAAGGTGGCCGCACGCGTCTGTTCCCCAGGTCAGGGGCGGCGTGCAACAACAACCGAGCGTCTGTTCTCCAGGTCAGGGGCGGCTCAAACAGCGTCTGTCTTGCAGCAAGCGGCTGAATTTATGAAATGCGGCTCCCGCCAGCTAAGTCCAAGATGGCAGCCCCATCGCGGGATAGGGACTTTAGGCTAACAACCTACTGCTCCCGATTTGAAATTGTTACGGAAACCGAAAGAAATGACCGACCTGGAACTTTGGCGACGACTTTTAGCATGAAAACACGGACACGAATTGGAACTTGGAATGTTTTAACCCTTGCCCAACAAGGCAAACTGGAACAACTTGCTAGAGAGGCTAGCCGCCTTAAGCTTGAAATTCTGGGACTGAGCGAAGTCCGTTGGCCTAATACTGGAGAACACAAGACACAATCCGGGCAAGTCCTGCTTTACTCTGGCATACGAGGAGAACATGCTACTCGGGAACGAGGAGTTGGTTTCCTGTTAAGCCCGCAGGCCTACGCGGCCCTCATTAGATGGGAACCGATAAACGAAAGAATAATCGTAGCCAGATTTAGAACACGGGTTAGAAACCTTACAATGGTCCAGTGTTATGCGCCAACTGACGTTGCCGACTTGCAGGAGAAAGAGCAGTTTTACAGTCAATTGAACAGCGTGGTTGAGAGAATTCCGAAGGGTGACATTCAAATCCATTTGGGCGACTTCAACGCAAAGATTGGCTCCGACAATCAGGACCTTGAGCGCATCATGGGGCGCCATGGCCTAGGACAGATGAGCGAAAACGGAGAGCTGTTTGTAGAATTTTGTGGCAACAACAACATGGTGATCGGTGGATCGCTCTTCCCCCATCGACCAGCACATAAGGTCACTTGGGTATCCCGAGATGGCCGAACAGAAAATCAAATTGACCACATCTGCATCAGCCGAAAATGGAGAAGGAGCCTTCTTGATGTCCGCAACAAGCGAAGCGCAGACATTGCATCTGACCATCACCTCGTCCTTGGCGAGATACGACTGAGAGTTGCACGTGTCCAACGGCGCGAGGAGAAAGTCGGGTGTCGATACGACGTCCGCCGGTTGGAAAATCCAGAGGTGAAAAGGGCATACGTTGAACAGCTAGAATCCCGAGCCTCGGAGCTGCCGACAGACGGAACAGTCGAAGAACAGTGGTGTGGAATCAAGAATGCCTTTATCACGACGAGCCATGGTACTCTCGGTAAAGTTTGTGGAAGAAGGAGTGAATGGATGTCGGATGAAACTTGGAGGATGGTCGATGATCGGAGAAAGGCGAAAGTCGGAATTGAGCAGGCATGTACCGGGTCAGCCAAAGCAGCCGCCCGCTTACGATATGCGGAGCTGGAAAAGGCAGTTAAACGAGCTTGTAGACGAGACAAGAGAGCCTGGACAAACTCCCTAGCCGAAGAGGGAGAAAGAGCCGCCGCCAATGGAGATATCCGATTACTTTATGACATTTCTCGCCGCCTCAGTGGTGCAAGGACTAATGCAAGAATGCCGCTGAAAGACCGAGCAGGTCAGTTATTGACCGATCGAACAGATCAGCTCAAACGATGGACTGAGCACTTCGAACAACTCTTCCGAGTCACGAATAGCGATGGCCAACAGAATCTGCAGCTCGAAGCGCCAACAGTAAGTCGCATAAATGGCGTCAACTCGGAAGCGCCTTCGCTGGCTGAAATAGAAGCGGCAATCAAAAACATGAAATCCAACAAAGCACCTGGGATCGATTGCATCCCTGCTGAAATGCTGAAAGCCGACCCTGCCCTATCAGCACAAATGTTGCACCGTCTTTTCGCTGACATCTGGGATACTGCAACATTCCCGGCCGACTGGATGCAGGGTATCCTCGTAAAGGTCCCGAAGAAAGGAGACCTGACAGAGTGCGGTAACTGGCGAGGCATAACGTTGATCTGTACAACCCTCAAAGTACTCTGCAAAGTGATTCTGAACAGGATCCAGGAGAAAATAGACGCTACACTCCGACGGCAACAAGCTGGATTCCGATCTCGACGATCATGTGTGGACCACATCACAACGCTACGAATCATACTGGAACAAATCAACGAATTCCAGGACTCTCTTCTGCTGGTGTTCGTTGATTTCGAAAAAGCATTCGACCGACTTAACCATGAAAACATCTGGGCGGCTCTAAGGCGACGAGGGGTCCCAGAGAAACTAGTCCATCTCATCGAAGCACAGTATGAGGCATTTTCGTGCAAGGTCTTGCACGACGGTGTCTTGTCCGAACCAATCCCGGTAACTGCTGGAGTGAGACAAGGATGTATTCTATCACCGCTACTTTTTCTAATCGTAATGGATGAGATTCTGATTGGATCGATTGACTGTGCACCGAACCGAGGATTGCCGTGGAATCCTTCAACAATGGAGCAACTGAACGACCTTGACCTGGCTGACGATATTGTTTTGCTCGCCCAAACACAACCAGATATGCAGAACAAACTCGACGACCTCACCGAAAGTTCCAAGGCAGCAGGTCTCAAAGTCAATGTCGGAAAGACCAAGTCGATGGAGATCAACGCAGGAAATCCCTCCAGTTTCATGGTAGCTGGGCAACAAGTTGAGAAAGTGGAGTGCTTCCAGTATCTTGGTAGCCAGATTACGCCTGATGGTGGTACCAGAAAAGACATCGAAACACGGATCAGAAAGGCCCGATTTGCGTTTGCGAGTCTCCGAAACATCTGGCGCTCACGCCAGATCTCTCTACGAACTAAAATCCGAATCTTCAACTCAAACGTCAAATCCGTATTGCTGTACGGGTGCGAAACTTGGTGCACATATGCGGTAACGACGCGAAAACTGCAAGTATTTGTAAACCGCTGCCTGCGGAATATTATCCGCGCTTGGTGGCCTGGCAACTGGATCTCGAATGAGGAACTACATCGCCGGTGTCATCAAAAGGCGCTAGAAATCGAGATTCGGGAGCGTAAGTGGAGATGGATTGGGCACACGCTACGAAGAGATGAAAACGAGATTTGCAGAGAGGCGCTAGATTGGAATCCAGAAGGTCATCGAAGAAGAGGCAGACCCAGAAATTCGTGGCGGCGAAGCCTAGCCGCTGAAATCCGAACTGTCGACGAGAATCTTGACTGGGACCAGGTGAAGACGCTGGCTCCGGATCGTCAACAGTGGAGGTCTTTTACCACGGCCCTATGCACCGGAGGATCGGCGCGGGATCATTAAGTAAGTAAGTATTCATTCAATGAAGTTGTTTTAAAAAGTGATCAAAACAGTCCCAAATGAGTGAATTCACGTCTAAAAAAAGGCAACTTTTTGTATTTTACGAGGAGCTTTCACATTTTCCAACAACAAAAAATAAACATTTTATTTGAAAGTGACGAGACGATTCTGAAACATTAAATTTCATAGAAATCGGCTGAAATCCAGCCGAGTTACAACAGTGCAAATGAGTGAATCCACGTAAAAAAATTGATTTTCTGTGACATTTTATAATGGAAAAATTTTCTCTGAAAGCTGCGTTGATCCTCCAAATGGTCGGATTTTGACAAATCGAACATTATTGAGTTCATTTTTCGAATTATACAAAAAAAATTAAACTTTTGGAAAAAAATCAAATTTTTTTTCAAGGATATTCAAAAATGAATTGTGAAAAACAATGGTTTTTTAAACGTATGATTCCTCAATAAGTTGTTATGCAAATGCAAGTTAAAATAAGGAAAAAGTTAAAAAAAGATACTGAAAATTTAAGATTGAACAAGTCGAAATAACAAAATATTACTTTTAAAAGTGTACACAAAATTTGAAGTTCGTAAAAAATGGTTCAGAATACTTTCGAATTTTGTGACGTGAATTAAGCTAAACCCTGTTTTGATTAAATTGAATTAGTTCACGTCGCAATTTTAAGAAGACCATTACAAACACGAAGAATATAATCTAGTATGTATTAAATTCCATGCTAATTCAAATCATGTAGAATATCATGATATGGTATATCTGATGAGGTGCATTTTTGAAGTGTTGATATTTCATTAAAAATTTAATCTCGTGAGATTTTGTGATATTCATCTAAAGATAAAACAAATTGTTATCACTTCAACGAAATGCTTAAATGTGACTTGCATCGCAAAATTTAATAATATCATTTCTATAGAAATCATAAGCGATCAAAGCAAAAGGCATCCAATTTGTGTGATTGGATATTGCAATTAAATCACGAAAAAAAATTTTAAATATGAAAACTTTGTTGGAAAAAAGCACGACATTTGTAGTAAAAAGCGTTATCGTATCGTTATCGTATCGTTATCGTATCGTTATCGTATCGTTATCGTATCGTTATCGTATCGTTATCGTATCGTTATCGTATCGTTATCGTATCGTTATCGTATCGTTATCGTATCGTTATCGTATCGTTATCGTATCGTTATCGTATCGTTATCGTATCGTTATCGTATCGTTATCGTATCGTTATCGTATCGTTATCGTATCGTTATCGTATCGTTATCGTATCGTTATCGTATCGTTATCGTATCGTTATCGTATCGTTATCGTATCGTTATCGTATCGTTATCGTATCGTTATCGTATCGTTATCGTATCGTTATCGTATCGTTATCGTATCGTTATCGTATCGTTATCGTATCGTTATCGTATCGTTATCGTATCGTTATCGTATCGTTATCGTATCGTTATCGTATCGTTATCGTATCGTTATCGTATCGTTATCGTATCGTTATCGTATCGTTATCGTATCGTTATCGTATCGTTATCGTATCGTTATCGTATCGTTATCGTATCGTTATCGTATCGTTATCGTATCGTTATCGTATCGTTATCGTATCGTTATCGTATCGTTATCGTATCGTTATCGTATCGTTATCGTATCGTTATCGTATCGTATCGTTATCGATATGCGCTGTTTTTTGGCAAAGTTACCATTTTTTGCAATAGTCACAACTTTTACAAGTTAACGTAATTCAAATATTCTAACGAAAAGCTCTTGAAATTGTTTATGATAATTTCTATTCAAATCACTTCCCAAATATATATGTGCGAAATAAGCCAAAGAAAGACTTTCTATTACACGTTCTCCTTGGCGGCATTAAATCATCAAAATCGTTGCTCAAAAATCACGACTATAAGAGCTACTACATATTCCTCTGAATTCCTGTACCGAAAAAATCCACTACCGATACCGGTTGGATCAGCCGCTCGAAACGAAAAAGTACAGTTCAGAATAAATTAAAATCCACAAATCGTATCATATCGTATCGGCCGGCGTGGCGGCAATGCCAGAACCAGAATTTCTAGCGGTTTAATGTGTAAAGCTGCCATCTCTTCTCGATCAGCTGCTGAATTCACTCCGTTCTGAGTGTAGTAGCTGTTGCTGGCTAGTGGCCAATACACTTGACCTTGTCCGTTGTTGTTGTTGGTGCCATCGGTTGTCAGTATTCGTAGAACGCCATCAGCAGGAGGGGCAGAGCATGCTCAACAGACCGGTTCAAACAAAAACATTAAAAAAAACACACACACACGGGAGTACTGACTTTAAGAGAATGGAACGAAAAAACTAAATCAAGCCACAGAACTAGGGATCCTCAACGACCCGGTTCGAAAAAACATTCCCATCGAAAAACCGGCATGCGTGGAATTCCATTCCGAATGGCACCAGCAATTCCGTTTTTCAATCCGACATACGCTCTTTCTTGTATGAAAATTGTGGAAATGGAGTATGTCATTTTTTGTTATAGTTCTCTCAAGCTGCTGTGGCTTACTGGAGGCGACAAACGTAAAACGAAACGACGACGGACTGGATTAAGGCGTTCGGTTGACTTGAGACCGTTTCAACGATATGAGCATCAATGATTGGCATCCATACCGAGACAGTATGTTTGGATATCGAGAAGGCATTATGCTAATGAAGTGGTTCAATCGAGATCTAGCTTCGCTTCTGATGGCGTAATCCAGTTCTACTTTGAGACGTGATTTATGGGTGAATAGCACTTAAAGTAGGTACTAGATATCTACTGAATGACGTGTTTAGTGCTAAATGGCTAGACGAGATGTCATTTTGACAACACCACTACGCGAGATAAGGTATCATCGACGCGTTAATTGAATCCTTTTAGGAACAGAGATTTAAAGAGCATAGACAACGTAAAGTTGAAAAGGCACTTGTGACATTAAAAAGCATAATAAAACGCTCTTGAACCTAACAAAAAATATAACATTGAACATCCGCCTACCCCACATCACTAACAGATAAATTTATGCGCCCTCCCATTTTGGGGTAGTACATCGTGATTAAACTCATCGGAAACCACTTGATTTATGGTCATTTTTCATGACAGCGGACCGAAGTCATCGTCGTTGTCGTCATTCACAATGCAGCTCCATCCCTCGCTCGAGGGCTTAACTTTCTTTGTCAAAAATTCCCGGAAACTCGCCAGCTCTCGTGCCGGTCGTTTGATTTCGCCCTCCAAAGCTCCAAAGCCAACAAATAACGAACGGCTAACCGATCTCGTTGACTTCTTTCACGAAACGATTGCGACGACACGGTCACAAAAACGCTAATGACTTTTTCGTATACCTAAATACATTTATATGTAGGGTACCTTGCCTCAAGTTGTAGGGGTCTATGGGCGTTGATTTCACCTGGTTTATGGCCAGCAGCCATTGACAACCGATGACGAACTAACTAACTGAAAGGCTTTTTCTCCCTCTCGGTAAACAGTTGGGGTCGGTCATCGAGTGGCCCAAAAGGCTAAATGGTGGAATTATGGATTCAAAGCGTAAAGCGAACTGTGGGATGGAGGAGAATTTGGTTACGCAGCAACGGTAATCGAAATGTTGACAAATTTAGCGAAGAATTATCAGTTTCCTATTAAATTTATAGCTGAACTTTCAAAAAGTTTCAAAATAATATGTTTAATGTATGCTTGGGCAACCCCGAAATTTCTATATTTCCCAAATCTGTTCTTTACTTTTTTCTAAGAAGCTAATACAACTTTTTCCATGGATATATGAATATGGATTCGCAAGGGAGAGTAGGGTGATTTGAACTGGTTTTATGATCATCTCTTTTTTATTAGAAGCATTTTGCAAAGATCGAAAATTGCGTAAGGTAATATTTGAGTGGCCTTTATACTTTAATTACGAATAAAATAACTCATCCAACATTGTTTTCTCTGAGTCAGTTAAAGTTTGGAGAATATTCTTCGTCAAAACTGAAATTAAGCAAGAGAAGAAATGCACAGAGGGCACTCTCTCTTTCTCGGCTATAAGTTCACATTCTAAATCTCTGCGCAATTTGGCTTATGCGAGTGAGGCATATTCTTTTGTGCGTGAATCAAAATGTAGCACTCATCGAAAATTTGATATCGAATCGATAAATATTACAGGTAGAGTGTGCTCATAGATGCGAATATCTCTCTCTCGGGTGTATAATACCGTATTCGTTTCCTTCACATGCTTAGTTTTGCACTCCAACATACAAAAACGGTCATTATTCATCGTCAGTGTATTGCTACCTGACACACTCACACACTCAGCCGCGACATTTACAGAATTTTCAGTGTTGAATGTTTGTTACGAGGTCCCTTGTAAGGCGACAACCCTACCTCGAGCGAAAGAAACTCGCTTGATAGCGATAGATAGAGTATTGAGGAGTAAAAAAAAACAACGATTAGAGAAACGCGGTTAAATTGTAATACGGTAAAGGCTAAAAAAACGTGTTAGAGATAGACGAGCGTAGTTATCATTGTACAGTTAAAAGGAAATTTGTGACCTCGAATTATCAAGTTTACTGAATCTACACGAGTTCGGTTTGAGTTCGCAAAGTGAGATAATTCTAAAACTAAATGCTTAAAATCTTTATAGATCACACAAATTACTTAACTCAATTTCTTCCATAAGGAGGTTTCCACATTATACGATACTCTCCAAGTTAAATTTACTACATAAACTATATTAAATAAGCCCAATTACCAAATTTATTAACCGTAACAGATAGTTAAGACTTGGCTAGAATATCCCATGCTTAACGGATTTATCCTGCAAGAACGGTAAAAGTTACTAAACGTGAGTTCTTCTTATCACTATATTTAGAATTACTGAAACTAATACAGAACTTTAAACTGCAAGGATTTTTATTTCTTCTGAAATACATGTGTAATTCAAATCTGGAAAATTGATATACTGAGAAAATAACAATGTTGGTTAATCGTCGCGATTTATTGTTGTTGAATTTTATGGACGTTTTTCGGCGAGTTTTACCAATTTAAAAACGTTTTTTTAACCATTTGTCCAGACGTTTCGAGCTACTGCGGTATTCGCTCCTCTTCAGTGGACTCTAACATTTATTTTAAATTACAAATAATTACTAAAATTACAATTTTTTGTAAGTTTGAAAACAGAAATAGTAATTTTAGTAATTATTTGTAATTTAAAATAAATTCAAGTGTCCACTGAAGAGGAGCGAATATCACAGTAGCTCAAAACGTCTGGACAAATGGTAAAAAAAACAACGTTTTTAATTAGTAAAACTCGCCGAAAAACGTCGATAAAACTCAACAACAATTTTCAGTGTTCGACAATCTACTTTCAGTTCAAATCTGGTGCACTGCCAGTGCAAATTTGAGCGCAAAAAAATACGAAATGACAGCAAAAAGTGCAACACTAGTAATGTGGTAACCTGGTGCACAACAGGGCATCAACGAATACACTATAAAACAAGTAGGAATAATAGCATGTGTGAATACGAAGAATTCATAAAAAATGCAAAATCAAGTGAGTTTTCATTAATCGTCATCCTCTCTAGAGTACATTGACATTTTTGAAAGTTAGAACTTAAACTTATTCTATTCGTATAATAAAAACTGTAGCTACAGAAAATTCTTGAAATTTTTCATATTTCCCTTTTTTTATGGACGCATCCTGAAGCTCTAGACATAAAAAACTCCCTAATGACTACTTAGTAATTGGAAATCTACGAGTTCGGTGATTTATTTAAGCAAACAGGTTTTGCAATGATGACTTTTTCGATAGTCGAATATTTTTTCAACAGAACTTCGGTAATAGGTGATTGAAACACCAAAACTCGTAGGTTTTTTAATCATAAATTTCTATTTTTTATTTTCTAGTCTGTATCTAGCGGCAACGGCGTTGCACGAAAATATCCATCGCTATACACTGATAAATCATTTAACACATTTTAAAAAATTGTTTCACACTCTTGTTTCACATATAATCAGAAAATATATGGAGCTATGCAAGTGCTAGCTCTAAATTTACATATTAATCCGAGTTTGTTATTGTCGTTTCGACAAAAAAAAATTATCCCTTTTGATACAATCAGTTATTTTTCCTGCGTCAATTTTCCTGCTTCAAATGCTTTTATTGACATTTTGAAGCTCTCATTCCATTGCATCAGGTATGGTTTTGTGGTAGAGTGCGCGCGTCACAACCAGCAGGTCGAGGTTCGAATTTCCAGGCTCAACCCAAAATTTTCAAGAGTTATGCAAGTTTGAAACAAAACATGAAAGTTTGAGTGCAAGGCAGGAGACGATGAAACCTTGCATACAAGTACCGAGCCCAAAATAAACATTGCATAAAATCTTGTATGCAAGACCCAAATTTTTGTCTTTTTTGGTTGTCTCTATCAGATGTTATAATCAAGATTTAATGCTATCATAGGTCGATATAATTTAGTTATTTTTCCACGGATTTTTCGTTAAATTTTGAGATATTTTTACATTCTACGAGTTCTTATTGTGATAGGTAAAAATTGAATATCGAAATATCTCATCTTGATATAATTTTGTTTTTCTCTCCTGATCGGGTTGTGCGAGCCTAAGTAAGAACCACCCCATCGTTCTAATTCTGACGATAAATTATGGCAAGTTATCCACGGTAATTCAATTTAAAAACCACATCGATTGACTCTTAAATTACCTTAAATGGACCTGGTACCGCGGAAGTAATCACTCGGAGTTGCTCCCCATCATTATTTAACAATCTCCATCTTATTTGTATGAATATGAAATTAATCTAAAATATATAATAAAAAATTAATCCTATTTTGATATGGAGAAGAGCCTCCTTGCCACATCTTCAAAAACTTCAGACCCTACAGAATAGACGTTTGAAAAATATTTTCAGACTTCCCCTGTTTTTTCCTACCCAACAGCTATACTCTCTAGGAACGCATAGCATTCTTCCAATAACCGAACTCTGTAATTTGCAAAACGTTGTATTTGTTCATGATAATATACACTCGAGTAGCAATAACCAAAACCTTAATTTTTACAACTGGATTAAGAACCCACAATACTCGTCAAAATAATTACTTGCAATGAAGCTAATCCATGACATCTTTAGGTCAAAAATGAATTTCTTTATAAGATCTACAAAATACAATGCCTTACCTACTTACATAAAGACCACCAACAACCGTTCTATGTTTAAAGTCAAAGTAGTACAGTTATTAAAAGAAAAATTGAATCGTTAAAAGAGTCGATCAACTACCAGTTTTTTAAATCAAATTTAGTTTATTTTGTAGCATCGTAGTTTTCTTTTGTCGTAATTTTCACTATTAATAAGTAAACTTAAGTAAATCTAGTATAATATTTGATTAGTTTACCATATTGAAAAAAAAAGAAATTGATCTCTTTAAAGGAAATTTTCTTCCATTGAGATCCTTATCGTAATCTTTTTTTAATTATAGCATACATTTCCTCGCACTTAATAATAAACTTTTATGTTCTCAGCATGATTGAAATTTTGTTCACGTTGAAGTTTCTTTGATTTGCAACCAGACGTGCTGAGAACAGTAGTGTCCATTACCAGGGGGCTCAATTGAGCCTTCATTATCAAATCTTTAAAAATAAGTTAAACTTGCATCTTCCCTGAATTGAAATATAGTGATATTTTCACACATTTTCTCGTTTGAAACGCTTTTTTTGTAATGTGTGAAATGCACACATTTTGTTTCCTTCAACGATATTTCACAATAATGTGCAGCAGTACATTCACATATAAACCCTCATCCGCATTAGAGTGTCAATTTGACACCAATGCAAGTTTGAATGCGTGTAACTTTTTTCAGAAACTTCAAATAACTAAAATTTCTTCGGGGACCTTAAACGAATTCAAAAGTTCTTTAATATTGCTTCTTTACTTTTTTTTGACGAACCCTGAAAGCCTCGACAAAAATACTCCCTTTTCTTTGAATTATAATTAATTTCATATAAAACTTATATCAATAGAAACCTTGAAATGTCAGAAAAATATGTTTAGAATATCAAATATACTAGACTGCCCCAAATGACCCGACTTTTGAAAAAGTTATACGCTGCAGGCTAAAATTGATCCTGGGCCTAGTACAAGATCTCATGCCAAATTTGGGCCAGATCGGACCACGGGAAGGGGTCGCTCAATGAGCCTGAAGTTTGTATGGGATTTTGAGACATTTTGTTCGAGAGAAACATGGAAATCCCGTTTTTCATCAATAACTTTAGTTCCCGTCGGCCGATTACTTTAAAAAACGGGTTTTCTCAAAGCCTAAATTATGACAAATATTTCATCCAAGACAGCATATCGATAAGAGTTAAGATAAAAAAGTTATAAGGCTTCAAAAATGGGCTAACTTTTTTAAGGATGGTATTCATCACTGTTAATGAGTCGGGGCGGTCGAACATATTGACGCCTCATTAACAGTGATGAATACCACCGTAAAAAAAGTTACCCCATTTTTGAAGCCTTATAACTTTTTTATCTTAACTCTTATCGATATGCAGTCTTCGGATGAAATATTTGTCATAATTCAGGCTTTGAGAAAACCCGTTTTTGAATCGGCCGACGGGAACCAAAGTTTTTGATGAAAAACTGGATTTTCATGTTTCTCCCGAACAAAATGTCTTAAAATCCCATACAAACTTCAGGCTCGTTGAGCGACCCCTTCCCGTGGTCCGATCTAGCCCAAATTTGGCATGAGATCTTGTACTAGGCCTAGCATCAATTTTAGCCTGCAGCGCACAACATTTCACAGGTTTTGAATTTCCCATACAAATTTGAGTCAGTCTAATATATACCTAAAACTACTATTTTTCTCGTTATTTAGCATGAAAGAAAAAAAAAACGAAAAAAACATGCCTCAGGAAAACTGCTGAAGTTCATATATTACACGTCCAAAAATATTTGCCTTATGCATATGAAAGCTGAAGTTAATGTCTACATCATGAAGCCAAGAAATATTTTTTAATTTTTTTTTTTTAAAGAAAGGTGATGGTGGACCACAAAAACAAATAAAATTTCAATTTGTTAAAAAATCGCGTAAAATGGTCAACTTTGAAAAATTGTAGTAAATTAATTTTTCGTTGTATCAAAAATCTAAATACAACAAAATGTTAGAATTGGAATAAATATTGTAGTGATAGTTTTTTACACGGATCAGAAAGGCCCGATTTGCGTTTGCGAGTCTCCGAAACATCTGGCGGTCACGCCAGATCTCTCTACGAACAAAAATCCGAATCTTCAACTCAAACGTCAAATCCGTATTGCTGTACGGGTGCGAAACTTGGTGCACATATGCGGTAACGACGCGAAAACTGCAAGTATTTGTAAACCGATGCCTGCGGAATATCATCCGCGCTTGGTGGCCTGGCAACTGGATCTCGAATGAGGAACTACATCGCCGGTGTCATCAAAAGGCGCTAGAAATCGAGATTCGGGAACGTAAGTGGAGATGGATTGGGCACACGCTGCGAAGAGATGAAAACGAGATTTGCAAAGAGGCGCTAGATTGGAATCCAGAAGGTCATCGAAGAAGAGGCAGACCCAGAAATTCGTGGCGGCGAAGCCTAGCCGCTGAAATCCGAACTGTCGACGAGAATCTTGACTGGGACCAGGTGAAGACGCTGGCTCCGGATCGTCAACAGTGGAGGTCTTTTACCACGGCCCTATGCACCGGAGGATCGGCGCGGGATCATTAAGTAAGTAAGTAAGTAAGATAGTTTTTTAAAAACTTTATCACCCCTCAAACAGTCTTTAAAAGCAATCGAATAAAAAGTAGATTTTTCAGACCACTTTTTTTAAACTT
Organism: Uranotaenia lowii; assembly: GCF_029784155.1. NCBI lineage: Eukaryota > Metazoa > Arthropoda > Insecta > Diptera > Culicidae > Uranotaenia > Uranotaenia lowii. Next base: position 115,584,257 of record NC_073692.1, read on the forward strand.
TTTGTAACCCTTTCATTAAAAAAATTCAAAAAAATATTTCTTGATTTCATTATGTAGACCATAACTTAAGCTTTCATATGCATAAGAGAGATAATTTTTTAAGTATGTAACGCATGAGCTGCAATAATTTTTCTGAGGCATGTTTTTTCGGATTCTTTTTTTCTTTCCTCCTGAATAACGAGAAAACTAGTAGCCTTAGCTGTATATAATGTTCCAAACATATTTTACTGACGTTATAAGGTTTCTAGTTATATAATTTTCGTTGTAATCAGGGTGGATAAAAATCAATGATTTTTTCAAAAAAATCAAAAAAATCAGATTTTTTTGATTTAAATCGGATTTTTTTGATTTAAATCAGATTTTTTTGATTTTAATAGGAATTGTTCTATAAATTGGATTTTGAGGGAAATATTTTAGCATCCGAAGGTTCTTCAATCATTTGATAAAGCTGAGTTGTTAAACTCAGCTTCATAAAGGCTGTATAAGTGTAACATTCATGATTCATGATTTTCAACATTCATCAAAGGACAATGCTTTTCGAACTAAATCCACATCGATTCGACTTTGTATCTAACGACTCGAAACGAATGACGTTTGTCTTGGAAAATTTCTTGAAATTCCTTCGTAAGCTTACTCCTTTGTTACGCATGTTTTTCACTGTCCTCGTTTAATTTTATAGTTTGAATAAAATTTTTTAAAGTTTTTTTTAAATTAAAATGGTTTATTTCATTAACAAATGAGCAATTCCTGTACTGAATGAAAATATTATCGAAACACACTAAACACTTTTTATAGACGGACTACGAGTTAGAATTTGGCACTCTATCAGCCTCTTTTTTCTCTTGGTTCAGAAAAATCAAAAGAACAAACAAATAGAATAAATTCTAATTCACAACTTTTAAAAACGTTAAGCTTTAAAATTTAAGCAAAAACATAAAAATCAGATGATTTTATAAAAAAAAATAAAGAAAAGAAAATTGATTTCAGTTTGCTTGAAAGAAATGAACAAACATTATTTTGAGCAGACTTAAGCGGACATTGTTTGCCAATGCGAACTTCATATCAAAATATATTCATTGAATTAAATTTGAGTGATATTTATGAAGTATGTCCACGAGGACATTATCCAAACTCCAATCCCCTTCTATGTGGACAAGCATTCGTCATCCTCGTCAATCACAGCTTTCGGAATATCACAAGGAGCAAGAAAAAAATCAGTTTTAAATGCACGAGGGGATGCTTCGATGCTTAAAAACGTGGAAAAATGATATAAAAACCATTCCATATTCACTAAATTTCAGGTATTTTATTCACTGAGGAACTTTGATTTAAATCACTGATTAAAATCCAGTGATTTAAATCGTGATTTAAATCATAATTTAAATCACTTTGATTTAAATCATATCCACTCTGGTTGTAATCGGTTAGATATGAAGAGTTATAACGATTTTAGTTTGGAGGGTCAAATTGACACTCCTAAGTCAGATAAGGGTAACGTAACCTAGAGCGGATGAGGGTTAATGTGTTGGTCTATATACTTATTTCGAAAATGTGAGATATTTCACACACTAATGTGTGAAATGATTTTTCACTGCAGAGGTGTTTTTGACATTTCTCACGCACATTTGCTGGGCACGGATGAGACAGGGCAAATTAACCTTCAAAACTTTCAGCACAAAAAACGGGCTCATCGGATTGGACCAAGCTTGCCGAAAAACGTCTGCTTTTTAACGGAAAAAAAACTTTATTTTCTGTGATTTTTTCGATATTTGCTCAAAATACTGTGAAATTATAGATTTTTCTGTGATCTCGACAACATTGGAGCGGACCAAAACAAAAAAAAAATAACGAGTCACATCACGCGACTCGCTAAATCAGACAATAAATCACGTTTTTCAGTTAACTCTTCCAGAGAATTGGCAAAAATTAACGAGCATTTATCATTTGTTCGGTACAAATAACCAGCTGTTGTGTAAAAATTAACGAGTTGTCGGTAAAAGCTGTATACAGTCATCAGATAAAAAACCTAAGCATTCGCTTAAATTTTACAATATTTCGTAAAAAATATCTATATCGGTTATATGAATGCCCAATCGATAAACTTTTTATAGTTTGATTTGTTCGGTAAATATCAATAAATTTTTACCTAACAATATTTTCTTTAAAAAAATGTCCGGCCTACGGTGTAGTATTTTTTCGCGAAATCTTGCGTTAATATACTCAAAATCAAGGTGCAAAATGAACGGACGGATTTCAAGAATCTGAGGAATTGTAGATATGGCAAAAAGATCCTTAAACATCTACCTTTTTAGGCATTGGGTGTAATTCAACAAAAGTTGATTGTTAAAATTCGGTTTCAGAGATAGCAAGTTACGGCTATTTGAATAGGGAGGACTGACTTTTTTCGATCTTGGGCCATCTTAAAACTGATATTTTTTGGCGCTTTCACAATTTTTATTTTTTCAAACAAACAAATCAATCGAACCGACTATTTGTGTTTAATGTTATCAAGTGCAATAATTCATGAAACAAGTGAATTAAAAATATCGATAAAACCGTCACACTCGACCCACAGTGCATGTCGTTTAAAAACGCCTACCCAACTGGGAGCCAGCTAATGCGCTATTGCTTATCGATTAGCATTCAAATGACATTATGAAATATCGATCAATGTGGTGGGTAAAGGAGAAAAAACACCACCAACCTGAACCTACGAGTTTTGATTAAGATGCCAATGTTACTGGCTTCGAAAGGGTTACATTTTTCAGAGAGAGGGCTTCATTAATAAAAGCTTGAATAAATTCAAGGTTCGGATAAAATTATCAAACGAACTTTCAGGCGTTGACACAAAAAAGCGCCATAAGATTCCGTTTTCGAAAAAATGAGACCCGAGGCTTATCGAAACTCTTGAAATATAAATCAAACATTCATTTAACGTAAGGTTTTTCTTTCTTCCAAAAAGGCAGCTGCGTTAATACATCACGCAATCTTCAAAATTAGACGAGTGTTTGGAGCGATTTGAAAAAGGAAAAAAAAATCATTCCAGCCAAAACGTTCTGCCGTCTGCTGTTGCGTGTGCGAGACAATATTTACCTTTTCAATATATACCAAGTCGAATCAACAGTTGAGAGAAGGAAAATAAATATTTGATGCAAACGTTCGTACGTACAAGCTAGGCCACCACGCACCGGTAGAAACAAATGTTCTCGTGAACTTGATTTCCATCTATGACGGTTAATCTTTCAGACTGGGATATGGAATGATTCAGTAAACGTTGATGAAAATTAACTTGAACAATCCAGAAGCAAGCTAGAAGCCGGCATTTTGAATCTTTCTCTTAAACAATCATAAACATTTGTGGATCCGAGGGTCGCGCAAGATGGTTTCATGCGCGTCAAGAATAACGAATTTTTAAAATAGAAATCAACATTGTTTACGTTTCGGCATACTTAATTTTCAGTTTACTCAATCAGGTTTACACATTCATTCTTCATTTTTTCTCTGTCCAAAAATATGCATGAGACAACATTTCCTACTGTCTGTTTTAAGATTTTTTAAAAATTTGGTTCATGCTCTACAAGCTTTGAAAGGTTGCTTTAAAATCAAATAAATAGTAGGTGTCTGAATGATTTAGCTGAAAAAATGAGGATAGTGTCAGAAATAGAGGCTAATCTCTAAGCTAAATACATGTATGTTTAAAGATTTATTCTGATCCATCCTTTTTGAGGGAAATCCATTTCAGAAACTCCGTGTACCTGAAACGAAAAAAAACAAAGACGAAATCAGTTTTTTTTTTCGAGGACTGAGGTCATAAACATATATTACTGATGGTCAAAAACATAACAAAATGTCCGCAGAACCTTATTTTTAAACATGGAACATTGCATACTTTAATAGTAGCCGTAATAAGAGAAGTTTGATTTGATCAGAAACCTATACATGGTATTAGACGGATTCCCGAAGGCCAGTAGAATTTGATGTTCTGCAACGTTTTGCCCAGTGAACATTACTCAGCGGAGAGATCCATTCAATGGCAGAGACTTAAATTGAACTGTTGATAAAAATTTAAGACTCCTTAACAGTTTTACGAGTAATGAAGAAACAAAACTGTCGACCCTTTCTATTATGATAAACAGACCAACTGTACCCAGTCAACAGTTAATTAATTAAGACCTTAATTATGCTAGAACGTTTACAAATGTTTCATTAACAATTCGCCGCCCTGAACTACCTGAAGATGTCTTCCGAATTTTTCTGCTGCTGTTATTCGAATTTCAAACTGTTTACAGAAAAAAAATTAACTTAAGCTCAGCCGTGTTAAAAGCCAAACAATTGTTTACATAGCAAATTTGCTAAGCTCTGCTCTGCCAAAACTTCGATACACTCTTCGTCGTTACCTGACCCAGAAAAAAATTATATGAATTTATTCACTCATTCATTCATTCACAGACACAGTTCGGAAAGCATGTTGTTTTTGTATTTTTTTTCGGGTTGAAACGTAACCTTCCCCGCCATTGAGGAAAGGAATAACTGAATGGTGGAACGATCGCGTAATCCACCTTCTCAAGAGCGCGTAGGTGGTTCCTAGTTGGGTTCGGATTGAAACGAAGAAACTTAGCCTGGACTACTTCTTAGTGGGACCTTGCCTGTTTGTTGATTTACCAGAAACTCCCACAACATTCTCCCCAGAGCAGCCCGGGAGTCTCACGTCATGTGGTTTCTTCTGGCTAAAGTGGCTGCCACTGTTCGAAGCTGCGTGAAGCACTTGAAATCCCGAGAAAATGTGGATTGTGCGATCGACGTCGATGGTGGCCTTGAAATTGTATGCAGCATCTTTAGATTTAATTGAGTCTTCATTAAAAATTTTAATCATGCCTGTTCATCAATTTACTTAGCCATTGTTGTAATGCATCGTTCTAATGAGATTAAGTGCTTAATTTGGAATGTTTAAGCCATGGCATTTTGTTTACATCTAAGATGTCAGACAGTCAGTCAGTCAGATAGTCAGACAGTCAGTCAGAAAATCATTTAGAGAGTCAGTCAGACAGTCAGTTAGACAGTCAGTCAGACAGACAGTCAGACAGACAGTCAGTCAGACAGACAGTCAGTCAGACAGAGAGTCAGTCAGACAGTCAGTCAGACAGTCAGTCAGACAGTCAGTCAGACAGTCAGTCAGACAGTCAGTCAGACAGTCAGTCAGACAGTCAGTCAGACAGTCAGTCAAACAGTCAGTCAGACAGTCAGTCAGACAGTCAGTCAGACAGTCAGTCAGACAGTCAGTCAGACAGTCAGTCAGACAGTCAGTCAGACAGTCAGTCAGACAGTCAGTCAGACAGTCAGTTAGATAGTCATTCAGATAGTCAGTCAGTTAGTCAGTCAGTTAGTCAGTCAGACAGTCAGTCAGACAGTCAGTCAGACAGTCAGTCAGACAGTCAGTCAGACAGTCAGTCAGACAGTCAGTCAGACAGTCAGTCAGACAGTCAGTCAGACAGTCAGTCAGACAGTCAGTCAGATAGTCAGTCAGACAGTCAGTCAGACAGTCAGTCAGACAGTAAGTCAGACAGTCGGTCAGACAGTCAGTCAGACAGTCAGTCAGACAGTCAGTCAGACAGTCAGTCAGACAGTCAGTCAGACAGTCAGTCAGACAGTCAGTCAGACAGTCAGTCAGACAGTCAGTCAGTCAGACAGTCAGTCAGACAGTCAGTTAGACAGTCAGTTAGACAGTCAGTCAGAAAGTCAGCCAGACAGTCAGTCAGACAGTCAGTCAGACAGTCAGTCAGACAGTCAGTCAGACAGTCAGTCAGACAGTCAGTCAGTCAGACAGTCAGTTAGACAGTCAGTCAGAAAGTCAGCCAGACAGTCAGTCAGACAGTCAGTCAGACAGTCAGTCAGACAGTCAGTCAGACAGTCAGACAGTCAGTCAGACAGTCAGTCAGACAGTCAGTCAGACAGTCAGTCAGACAGTCAGTCAGACAGTCAGTCAGACAGTCAGTCAGATAGTCAGTCAGACAGTCAGTCAGACAGTCAGTCAGACAGTAAGTCAGACAGTCGGTCAGACAGTCAGTCAGACAGTCAGTCAGACAGTCAGTCAGACAGTCAGTCAGACAGTCAGTCAGACAGTCAGTCAGACAGTCAGACAGTCAGTCAGACAGTCAGTCAGACAGTCAGTCAGACAGTCAGTCAGACAGTCAGTCAGATAGTCAGTCAGACAGTCAGTCTGACAGTCAGTCAGACAATGAGTCAGACAGTCGGTCAGACAGTCAGTCAGACAGTCAGTCAGACAGTCAGTCAGACAGTCAGTCAGACAGTCAGTCAGACAGTCAGTCAGACAGTCAGTCAGACAGTCAGTCAGACAGTCAGTCAGACAGTCAGTCAGACAGTCAGTCAGAAAGTCAGTCAGACAGTCAGTCAGACAGTCAGTCAGATAGTCAGTCAGATAGTCAGTCAGACAGTCAGTCAGACAGTCAGTCAGACAGTCAGTCAGATAGTCAGTCAGACAGTCAGTCAGACAGTCAGTCAGACAGTCAGTCAGACAGTCAGTCAGACAGTCAGTCAGACAGTCAGTCAGACAGTCAGTCAGACAGTCAGTCAGACAGTCAGTCAGACAGTCAGTCAGACAGTCATTCAGACAGTCAGTCAGACAGTCAGTCAGACAGTCAGTCAGACAGTCAGACAGTCAGTCAGACAGTCAGTCAGACAGTCAGTCAGACAGTCAGTCAGACAGTCAGTCAGATAGTCAGTCAGACAGTCAGTCTGACAGTCAGTCAGACAGTGAGTCAGACAGTCGGTCAGACAGTCAGTCAGACAGTCAGTCAGACAGTCAGTCAGACAGTCAGTCAGACAGTCAGTCAGACAGTCAGTCAGACAGTCAGTCAGACAGTCAGTCAGACAGTCAGTCAGACAGTCAGTCAGACAGTCAGTCAGACAGTCAGTCAGACAGTCAGACAGTCAGTCAGACAGTCAGTCAGACAGTCAGTCAGATAGTCAGTCAGACAGTCAGTCAGACAGTCAGTCAGACAGTAAGTCAGACAGTCGGTCAGACAGTCAGTCAGACAGTCAGTCAGACAGTCAGTCAGACAGTCAGTCAGACAGTCAGTCAGACAGTCAGTCAGACAGTCAGTCAGACAGTCAGTCGGACAGTCAGTCAGACAGTCAGTCAGATAGTCAGTCAGACAGTCAGTCAGACAGTCAGTCAGACAGTCAGTCAAACAGTCAGTCAGACAGTCAGTCAGACAGTCAGTCAGACAGTCAGTCAGACAGTCAGTCAGACAGTCAGTCAGATAGTCAGTCAGACAGTCAGTCAGACAGTCAGTCAGACAGTCAGTCAGACAGTCAGTCAGACAGTCAGTCAGACAGTCAGTCAGACAGTCAGTCAGACAGTCAGTCAGACAGTCAGTCAGACAGTCAGTCAGACAGTCAGTCAGACAGTCAGTCAGACAGTCAGTCAGACAGTCAGTCAGACAGTCAGTCAGACAGTCAGTCAGACAGTCAGTCAGACAGTCAGTCAGACAGTCAGTCAGACAGTCAGTCAGACAGTCAGTCAGACAGTCAGTCAGACAGTCAGTCAGACAGTCAGTCAGACAGTCAGTCAGACAGTCAGTCAGACAGTCAGTCAGACAGTCAGTCAGACAGTCAGTCAGACAGTCAGTCAGACAGTCAGTCAGACAGTCAGTCAGACAGTCAGTCAGACAGTCAGTCAGACAGTCAGTCAGACAGTCAGTCAGACAGTCAGTCAGACAGTCAGTCAGACAGTCAGTCAGACAGTCAGTCAGACAGTCAGTCAGACAGTCAGTCAGACAGTCAGTCAGACAGTCAGTCAGACAGTCAGTCAGTCAGACAGTCAGTCAGACAGTCAGTTAGATAGTCATTCAGATAGTCAGTCAGTTAGTCAGACAGTTAGTCAGTCAGACAGTCAGTCAGACAGTCAGTCAGACAGTCATTCAGACAGTCAGTCAGACAGTCAGTCAGACAGTCAGTCAGACAGTCAGTCAGACAGTCAGTCAGACAGTCAGTCAGACAGTCATTCAGACAGTCAGTCAGACAGTCAGTCAGACAGTCAGTCAGACAGTCAGTCAGACAGTCAATCAGACAGTCAGTCAGACAGTCAGTCAGACAGTCAGTCAGACAGTCAGTCAGACAGTCAGTCAGACAGTCAGTCAGACAGTCATTCAGACAGTCAGTCAGACAGTCAGTCAGACAGTCAGTCAGACAGTCAGTCAGACAGTCAGTCAGACAGTCAGTCAGACAGTCAGTCAGATAGTCAGTCAGACAGTCAGTCAGACAGTCAGTCAGAAAGTCAGCCAGACAGTCAGTCAGACAGTCAGTCAGACAGTCAGTCAGACAGTCAGTCAGACAGTCAGACAGTCAGTCAGACAGTCAGTCAGACAGTCAGTCAGACAGTCAGTCAGACAGTCAGTCAGACAGTCAGTCAGACAGTCAGTCAGACAGTCAGTCAGACAGTCAGTCAGACAGTCAGTCAGACAGTCAGTCAGACAGTCAGTCAGTCAGACAGTCAGTTAGACAGTCAGTCAGAAAGTCAGCCAGACAGTCAGTCAGACAGTCAGTCAGACAGTCAGTCAGACAGTCAGTCAGACAGTCAGACAGTCAGTCAGACAGTCAGTCAGACAGTCAGTCAGACAGTCAGTCAGACAGTCAGACAGTCAGTCAGACAGTCAGTCAGACAGTCAGTCAGACAGTCAGTCAGACAGTCAGTCAGATAGTCAGTCAGACAGTCAGTCTGACAGTCAGTCAGACAATGAGTCAGACAGTCGGTCAGACAGTCAGTCAGACAGTCAGTCAGACAGTCAGTCAGACAGTCAGTCAGACAGTCAGTCAGACAGTCAGTCAGACAGTCAGTCAGACAGTCAGTCAGACAGTCAGTCAGACAGTCAGTCAGACAGTCAGTCAGACAGTCAGTCAGAAAGTCAGTCAGACAGTCAGTCAGACAGTCAGTCAGATAGTCAGTCAGATAGTCAGTCAGACAGTCAGTCAGACAGTCAGTCAGACAGTCAGTCAGATAGTCAGTCAGACAGTCAGTCAGACAGTCAGTCAGACAGTCAGTCAGACAGTCAGTCAGACAGTCAGTCAGACAGTCAGTCAGACAGTCAGTCAGACAGTCAGTCAGACAGTCAGTCAGACAGTCAGTCAGACAGTCAGTCAGACAGTCAGTCAGACAGTCAGTCAGACAGTCATTCAGACAGTCAGTCAGACAGTCAGTCAGACAGTCAGTCAGACAGTCAGACAGTCAGTCAGACAGTCAGTCAGACAGTCAGTCAGACAGTCAGTCAGACAGTCAGTCAGACAGTCAGTCAGACAGTCAGTCAGATAGTCAGTCAGACAGTCAGTCACAGATAGTCAGTAAGACAGTCAGTCAGACAGTCAGTCAGATAGTCAGACAGACAGTCAGTAAGACAGTCAGTCAGACAGTCAGTCAGACAGTCAGACAATCAGTCAGACAGACAATCAGACAGTCAGTCAGACAGTCAGTCAGACAGTCAGTCAGACAGTCAGTCAGACAGTCAGTCAGACAGTCAGTCAGACAGTCAGTCAGACAGTCAGTCAGACAGTCAGTCAGACAGTCAGTCAGACAGTCAGTCAGACAGTCAGTCAGACAGTCAGTCAGACAGTCAGTCAGACAGTCAGTCAGACAGTCAGTCAGACAGTCAGTCAGACAGTCAGTCAGACAGTCAGTCAGACAGTCAGTCAGACAGTCAGTCAGACAGTCATTCAGTCAGACAGTCAGTCAGACAGTCAGTCAGACAGTCAGTCAGAAAGTCAGCCAGACAGTCAGTCAGACAGTCAGTCAGACAGTCAGTCAGACAGTCAGTCAGACAGTCAGACAGTCAGTCAGACAGTCAGTCAGACAGTCAGTCAGACAGTCAGTCAGACAGTCAGTCAGACAGTCAGTCAGACAGTCAGTCAGACAGTCAGTCAGACAGTCAGTCAGACAGTCAGTCAGACAGTCAGTCAGACAGTCAGTCAGACAGTCAGTCAGTCAGACAGTCAGTTAGACAGTCAGTCAGAAAGTCAGCCAGACAGTCAGTCAGACAGTCAGTCAGACAGTCAGTCAGACAGTCAGTCAGACAGTCAGACAGTCAGTCAGACAGTCAGTCAGACAGTCAGTCAGACAGTCAGTCAGACAGTCAGACAGTCAGTCAGACAGTCAGTCAGACAGTCAGTCAGACAGTCAGTCAGACAGTCAGTCAGACAGTCAGTCAGATAGTCAGTCAGACAGTCAGTCTGACAGTCAGTCAGACAATGAGTCAAACAGTCGGTCAGACAGTCAGTCAGACAGTCAGTCAGACAGTCAGTCAGACAGTCAGTCAGACAGTCAGTCAGACAGTCAGTCAGACAGTCAGTCAGACAGTCAGTCAGACAGTCAGTCAGACAGTCAGTCAGAAAGTCAGTCAGACAGTCAGTCAGACAGTCAGTCAGATAGTCAGTCAGATAGTCAGTCAGACAGTCAGTCAGACAGTCAGTCAGACAGTCAGTCAGATAGTCAGTCAGACAGTCAGTCAGACAGTCAGTCAGACAGTCAGTCAGACAGTCAGTCAGACAGTCAGTCAGACAGTCAGTCAGACAGTCAGTCAGACAGTCAGTCAGACAGTCAGTCAGACAGTCAGTCAGACAGTCAGTCAGACAGTCATTCAGACAGTCAGTCAGACAGTCAGTCAGACAGTCAGTCAGACAGTCAGACAGTCAGTCAGACAGTCAGTCAGACAGTCAGTCAGACAGTCAGTCAGACAGTCAGTCAGATAGTCAGTCAGACAGTCAGTCACAGATAGTCAGTAAGACAGTCAGTCAGACAGTCAGTCAGATAGTCAGACAGACAGTCAGTAAGACAGTCAGTCAGACAGTCAGTCAGACAGTCAGACAATCAGTCAGACAGACAATCAGACAGTCAGTCAGACAGTCAGTCAGACAGTCAGTCAGACAGTCAGTCAGACAGTCAGTCAGACAGTCAGTCAGACAGTCAGTCAGACAGTCAGTCAGACAGTCAGTCAGACAGTCAGTCAGACAGTCAGTCAGACAGTCAGTCAGACAGTCAGTCAGACAGTCAGTCAGACAGTCAGTCAGACAGTCAGTCAGACAGTCAGTCAGACAGTCAGTCAGACAGTCAGTCAGACAGTCAGTCAGACAGTCATTCAGTCAGACAGTCAGTCAGACAGTCAGTCAGACAGTCAGTCAGACAGTCAGTCAGACAGTCAGTCAGACAGTCAGTCAGACAGTCAGTCAGACAGTCAGTCAGACAGTCAGTCAGACAGTCAGTCAGACAGTCAGTCAGACAGTCAGTCAGACAGTCAGTCAGACAGTCAGTCAGACAGTCAGTCAGACAGTCAGTCAGACAGTCAGTCAGACAGTCAGTCAGACAGTCAGTCAGACAGTCAGTCAGACAGTCAGTCAGACAGTCAGTCAAACAGTCAGTCAGTCAGTCGGACATTCAGTCAGAAAGTCAGTCAGATAGTCTGTCAGATAGTCAGACAATTAGTCAGAATATCAGTCAGACAGTCAGTCAGACAGTCAGTCAGACAGTCAGACAGTCAGTCAGACAGTCAGTCAGACAGTCAGTCAGACAGTCAGTCAGATAGTCAGTCAGACAGTCAGTCAGACAGTCAGTCAGACAGTAAGTCAGACAGTCGGTCAGACAGTCAGTCAGACAGTCAGTCAGACAGTCAGTCAGACAGTCAGTCAGACAGTCAGTCAGACAGTCAGTCAGACAGTCAGTCAGACAGTCAGTCAGAAAAGTGTCCGGAAAAACTGAGAGAGATCGTTGCACATCTTTTCCCGCAGCATGGCCCGACGCAGTGGCCACTTACTCCGTACGACGCGGGTGCCCACGACATTGAGCCAGTAACGAACGAAGAACTCGTGGCTATCGCTAAGAAACTTGCGGTGAATAAGGCCCCTGGTCCGGACGGAATCCCAAATGCAGTGCTGAAAGTGGCGGTACAGACCATTCCGGATACCTTCAGAGTGGTGCTACAAAAGTGTCTCGACGAGGGATCTTTTCCCAATTCATGGAAAACGGCGAAGTTGGTGCTACTACCGAAACCTGGGAAACCCCCTGGGCATCCATCATCATATAGACCCATTTGTCTGCTGGACACCCTTGGTAAGCTACTGGAGAGGATAATATTAAAAAGACTTATTATCTACACAGAAGGCGGAAGTGGACTGTCGGACAGACAGTTCGGTTTTCGGAAAGGGAGATCTACGGTGGACGCCATCCGTATGGTGACAGAGTACGCGAAGCGCGCATATAAAAAGAAGCGGACAGGTGTTCGTCACTGCGCCATTGTGACGATCGACGTTAAGAATGCCTTCAACAATGCCAGCTGGGAAGCGATCGCCAAAGCGCTTCACAGGATGCTTGTTCCCAATACTCTCTGCAGGATAATAGGAAGCTTCTTCGAAAATCGAATCCTGACGTACGAAACCGAAACTGGGATACGATCTACTGCCCTAACAGCGGGTGTTCCACAGGGTTCCATACTCGGACCTGTGCTTTGGAATGCCATGTATAATGAGGTGTTAACGCTGAAACTACCAGCAGGCGTGCAGATAGTCGGATTTGCTGACGATATAGTGCTCATGATTACCGGCGAAACAATCGAGGAGGTAGAAGACCTTGCAACGGTGTCCGTAGAAAGGGTTGGCATCTGGATGGAGGGAGTTAAGCTTCAGATAGCTCACCATAAAACTGAAGTTCTGCTCGTGACCAATAAAAGAGTTGTGCCGCACATGGAGATTACTGTTGGAGGGCACACGACATCTTCGAAACAGCAGCTGAAATACCTTGGAGTAATGGTCGACCATCGCTTAAGTTTTGGTGCGCATGTCAAATACTGTTGCGAAAGTGCATCGAAAGTCATAGATTCATTGGCCTGGATTATGCCGAACTGCCATGGTCCAAAGAGTAGCAAGAGACGTCTCCTTGCGAGCGTAGCACTGTCGAAACTACGATACGGAGGAGCGGCCTGGAGCTCCGCGATAGAGGTAGAGCGCAACAGATCCAAATTACGGAGCACACATCGGTTGATAGCCATGCGAGTTTCCTGTGCGTACAGGACCATATCAGCAGATGCAGCTTTTGTCATCGCGGGCATGATTCCCATCGACATAACTCTGGCGGAGGATATGGAATGTTACAAAGCAAGAGCTGTTAGAGGAGTGCGTAATATTCAACGAGCAGCGTCAATGCTCAAGTGGCAGGAGCAATGGGACGCATCGAACAACGCAAGATGGACGCATAGGCTAATCCCGAGACTTTCAGACTGGGTAAATCGGAAGTATGGAGAGGTCAACTTCTATTTGACGCAGTTCTTTTCGGGTCATGGGTGCTTTAAGCAATACCTTCATCGGTTTAAGCTTATCAGCTCGCCTTATTGCCCGGAATGCGTAGAGATGGAGGAATCGGCAGAACATGCTATCTTTGTCTGCCCCAGGTTCAATTCAAGGCGTCAACAACTTCAAAATTTGAACGCTGAAAACATAGTGAGTGAAATGTGTCGCGACGAACAGTCATGGCGTGCTATAGTCGACGAAATCTCGCAAATCATGCGCGATCTGATAAGGATCAGGAAAGATGATGAACGGAGAGAGCGAGATAGTCAACCAAATTTGACAAGCTAATGAAAGGTCTTGGGCCTCGTATGACACTTCAATTCAAAAGCAACGCGATCTTAGGGCGCGGTATAACCCTAATCTGGACTCATACGTGTGGTGGGACTTAAAAGGTCTCACGTACTCAGCTACGATCTTTCCTGCAGCAAAAGGAAGCGGAGATACCATTGGGGGTGGTCGTGTCGGGATTCTAGCTTGGTAGTTTCTCAATCGGCCATGCCTTGGTGGTTAGAAATCCTGCGGAAGTGGTTGCTGTGACGGGCGCGAGTTACTTTGAAAGCGTTACCTAACCGGCACACGTTTCGAGGTCCCCGGGATAGTGGATGCTGTGACGGGCGTGAGTGATTATGAAAGCGTTACCTAACCGGCACACGTTTCGGGGTCTTCCGTACCAGTCTGAAGTTGGCGATAGAGAAGAAGGAGAAGGAGAAAAAAAGCAGAAAAAGGATAAAGCAGAACGATGATCATTGAGGAAAAATTGAGAAAGAGGAAAAGGGTGAGATGTATAAGTGCATGAGCACAGCCTACCCCTTGATGTAGTATCATAGGGTGAAACCAAGGGGCACATCTGGCACACGAAGCCCAAGGTGGTTTTAGTGGGACGAACCCACACACGGCAGCAAACACCCGGCTGTTATGGTTTGAAGTCAAATTTCCATCTTGTAAAAAAAAAAAAAAAAAAAAAAAAAAAAAAAAAAAAAAAAAAAAAAAAAAAAAAAAAAAAAAAAAAAAAAAAAAAAAAAAAAAAAAAAGTCAGTCAGACAGTCAGTCAGACAGTCAGTCAGACAGTCAGTCAGACAGTCAGTCAGACAGTCAGTCAGACAGTCAGTCAGACAGTCAGTCAGACAGTCAGTCAGACAGTCAGTCAGACAGTCAGTCAGACAGTCAGTCAGACAGTCAGTCAGACAGTCAGTCAGACAGTCAGTCAGACAGTCAGTCAGACAGTCAGTCAGACAGTCAGTCAGACAGTCAGTCAGACAGTCAGTCAGACAGTCAGTCAGACAGTCAGTCAGACAGTCAGTCAGACAGTCAGTCAGACAGTCAGTCAAACAGTCAGTCAGACAGTCAGTCAGACAGTCAGTCAGACAGTCAGTCAGACAGTCAGTCAGACAGTCAGTCAGACAGTCAGTCAGACAGTCAGTCAGACAGTCAGTCAGACAGTCAGTCAGACAGTCAGTCAGACAGTCAGTCAGACAGTCAGTCACAGATAGTCAGTCAGACAGTCAGTCAGACAGTCAGTCAGATAGTCAGACAGACAGTCAGTCAGACAGTCAGTCAGACAGTCAGACAATCAGTCAGACAGACAATCAGACAGTCAGTCAGACAGTCAGTCAGACAGTCAGTCAGACAGTCAGTCAGACAGTCAGTCAGACAGTCAGTCAGACAGTCAGTCAGACAGTCAGTCAGACAGTCAGTCAGACAGTCAGTCAGACAGTCAGTCAGACAGTCAGTCAGACAGTCAGTCAGACAGTCAGTCAAACAGTCAGTCAGACAGTCAGTCAGACAGTCAGTCAGACAGTCAGTCAGACAGTCAGTCACAGATAGTCAGTAAGACAGTCAGTCAGACAGTCAGTCAGATAGTCAGACAGACAGTCAGTCAGACAGTCAGTCAGACAGTCAGTCAGACAGTCAGTCAGACAGTCAGTCAGACAGTCAGTCAGACAGTCAGTCAGACAGTCAGTCAGACAGTCAGTCAGACAGTCAGTCAGATAGTCAGACAGTCAGTCAGTCAGACAGTCAGACAGTCAGTCAGACAGTCAGTCAGACAGTCAGTCAGACAGTCAGTCAGACAGTCAGTCAGATAGTCAGTCAGACAGTCAGTCAGACAGTCAGTCAGACAGTAAGTCAGACAGTCGGTCAGACAGTCAGTCAGACAGTCAGTCAGACAGTCAGTCAGACAGTCAGTCAGACAGTCAGTCAGACAGTCAGTCAGACAGTCAGACAGTCAGTCAGACAGTCAGTCAGACAGTCAGTCAGACAGTCAGTCAGACAGTCAGTCAGATAGTCAGTCAGACAGTCAGTCAGACAGTCAGTCAGACAGTAAGTCAGACAGTCAGCCAGACAGTCAGTCAGACAGTCAGTCAGACAGTCAGTCAGACAGTCAGTCAGACAGTCAGTCAGACAGTCAGTCAGACAGTCAGTCAGACAGTCAGTCAGACAGTCAGTCAGACAGTCAGTCAGACAGTCAGTCAGACAGTCAGTCAGACAGTCAGTCAGACAGTCAGTCAGACAGTCAGTCAGACAGTCAGTCAGACAGTCAGTCAGACAGTCAGTCAGACAGTCAGTCAGACAGTCAGTCAGACAGTCAGTCAGACAGTCAGTCAGACAGTCAGTCAGACAGTCAGTCAGACAGTCAGTCAGACAGTCAGTCAGACAGTCAGTCAGACAGTCAGTCAGACAGTCAGTCAGACAGTCAGTCAGACAGTCAGTCAGACAGTCAGTCAGACAGTCAGTCAGACAGTCAGTCAGACAGTCAGTCAGACAGTCAGTCAGACAGTCAGTCACAGATAGTCAGTAAGACAGTCAGTCAGACAGTCAGTCAGACAGTCAGTCAGACAGTCAGTCAGACAGTCAGTCAGATAGTCAGTCAGACAGTCAGTCAGTCAGACAGTCAGTCAGACAGTCAGTCAGACAGTCAGTCAGACAGTCAGTCAGACAGTCAGTCAGACAGTCAGTCAGACAGTCAGTCAGACAGTCAGTCAGACAGTCAGTCAGACAGTCAGTCAGACAGTCAGTCAGACAGTCAGTCAGACAGTCAGTCAGACAGTCAGTCAGACAGTCAGTCAGACAGTCAGTCAGACAGTCAGTCAGACAGTCAGTCAGACAGTCAGTCAGACAGTCAGTCAGACAGTCAGTCAGACAGTCAGTCAGACAGTCAGTCAGACAGTCAGTCAGACAGTCAGTCAGACAGTCAGTCAGACAGTCAGTCAGACAGTCAGTCAGACAGTCAGTCAGACAGTCAGTCAGACAGTCAGTCAGACAATCAGTCAGACAGTCGGTCAGACAGTCAGTCAGACAGTCAGTCAGACAGTCAGACAATCAGTCAGACAGACAATCAGACAGTCAGTCAGACAGTCAGTCAGACAGTCAGTCAGACAGTCAGTCAGACAGTCAGTCAGACAGTCAGTCAGACAGTCAGTCAGACAGTCAGTCAGTCAGACAGTCAGTCAGACAGTCAGTCAGACAGTCAGTCAGACAGTCAGTCAGACAGTCAGTCAGACAGTCAGTCAGACAGTCAGTCAGACAGTCAGTCAGACAGTCAGTCAGACAGTCAGTCAGACAGTCAGTCAGACAGTCAGTCAGACAGCAGTCAGACAGTCAGTCAGACAGTCAGTCAGACAGTCAGTCAGACAGTCAGTCAGACAGTCAGTCAGACAGTCAGTCAGACAGTCAGTCAGACAGTCAGTCAGACAGTCAGTCAGACAGTCAGTCAGACAGTCAGTCAGACAGTCAGTCAGACAGTCAGTCAGACAGTCAGTCAGACAGTCAGTCAGACAGTCAGTCAGACAGTCAGTCAGACAGTCAGTCAGACAGTCAGTCAGACAGTCAGTCAAACAGTCAGTCAGTCAGTCGGACATTCAGTCAGAAAGTCAGTCAGATAGTCTGTCAGATAGTCAGACAATTAGTCAGAATATCAGTCAGACAGTCAGTCAGACAGTCAGTCAGACAGTCAGACAGTCAGTCAGACAGTCAGTCAGACAGTCAGTCAGACAGTCAGTCAGACAGTCAGTCAGACAGTCAGTCAGATAGTCAGTCAGACAGTCAGTCAGACAGTCAGTCAGACAGTCAGTCAGACAGTAAGTCAGACAGTCGGTCAGACAGTCAGTCAGACAGTCAGTCAGACAGTCAGTCAGACAGTCAGTCAGACAGTCAGTCAGACAGTCAGTCAGACAGTCAGTCAGACAGTCAGTCAGACAGTCAGTCAGACAGTCAGTCAGACAGTCAGTCAGACAGTCAGTCAGACAGTCAGTCAGACAGTCAGTCAGACAGTCAGTCAGACAGTCAGTCAGACAGTCAGTCAGACAGTCAGTCAGACAGTCAGTCAGACAGTCAGTCAGACAGTCAGTCAGACAGTCAGTCAGACAGTCAGTCAGACAGTCAGTCAGACAGTCAGTCAGACAGTCAGTCAGACAGTCAGTCAGACAGTCAGTCAGACAGTCAGTCAAACAGTCAGTCAGACAGTCAGTCAGTCAGACAGTCAGTCAGACAGTCAGTCAAACAGTCAGTCAGACAGTCAGTCAGACAGTCAGTCAGACAGTCAGTCAGACAGTCAGTCAGACAGTCAGTCAGATAGTCAGTCAGACAGTCAGTCAGACAGTCAGTCAGACAGTCAGTCAGACAGTCAGTCAGACAGTCAGTCAGACAGTCAGTCAGACAGTCAGTCAGACAGTCAGTCAGACAGTCAGTCAGACAGTCAGTCAGATAGTCAGTCAGACAGTCAGTCAGACAGTCAGTCAGACAGTCAGTCAGATAGTCAGTCAGACAGTCAGTCAGACAGTCAGACAGTCAGTCAGACAGTCAGTCAGACAGTCAGTCAGACAGTCAGTCAGACAGTCAGTCAGATAGTCAGTCAGGCAGTCAGTCAGACAGTCAGTCAGACAGTAAGTCAGACAGTCGGTCAGACAGTCAGTCAGACAGTCAGTCAGACAGTCAGTCAGACAGTCAGTCAGACAGTCAGTCAGACAGTCAGTCAGACAGTCAGACAGTCAGTCAGACAGTCAGTCAGACAGTCAGTCAGACAGTCAGTCAGACAGTCAGTCAGATAGTCAGTCAGACAGTCAGTCAGACAGTCAGTCAGACAGTAAGTCAGACAGTCGGTCAGACAGTCAGTCAGACAGTCAGTCAGACAGTCAGTCAGACAGTCAGTCAGACAGTCAGTCAGACAGTCAGTCAGACAGTCAGTCAGACAGTCAGTCAGACAGTCAGTCAGACAGTCAGTCAGACAGTCAGTCAGACAGTCAGTCAGACAGTCAGTCAGACAGTCAGTCAGACAGTCAGTCAGACAGTCAGTCAGACAGTCAGTCAGACAGTCAGTCAGACAGTCAGTCAGACAGTCAGTCAGACAGTCAGTCAGACAGTCAGTCAGACAGTCAGTCAGACAGTCAGTCAGACAGTCAGTCAGACAGTCAGTCAGACAGTCAGTCAGACAGTCAGTCAGACAGTCAGTCAGACAGTCAGTCAGACAGTCAGTCAGACAGTCAGTCAGACAGTCAGTCAGACAGTCAGTCAGACAGTCAGTCAGACAGTCAGTCAGACAGTCAGTCAGACAGTCAGTCAGACAGTCAGTCAGACAGTCAGTCAGACAGTCAGTCAGACAGTCAGTCAGACAGTCAGTCAGACAGTCAGTCAGACAGTCAGTCAGACAGTCAGTCAGACAGTCAGTCAGACAGTCAGTCAGACAGTCAGTCAGACAGTCAGTCAGACAGTCAGTCAGACAGTCAGTCAGACAGTCAGTCAGACAGTCAGTCAGACAGTCAGTCAGACAGTCAGTCAGACAGTCAGTCAGACAGTCAGTCAGACAGTCAGTCAGACAGTCAGTCAGACAGTCAGTCAGACAGTCAGTCAGACAGTCAGTCAGACAGTCAGTCAGACAGTCAGTCAGACAGTCAGTCAGACAGTCAGTCAGACAGTCAGTCAGACAGTCAGTCAGACAGTCAGTCAGACAGTCAGTCAAACAGTCAGTCAGACAGTCAGTCAGACAGTCAGTCAGACAGTCAGTCAGACAGTCAGTCAGACAGTCAGTCAGACAGTCAGTCACAGATAGTCAGTAAGACAGTCAGTCAGACAGTCAGTCAGATAGTCAGACAGACAGTCAGTCAGACAGTCAGTCAGACAGTCAGTCAGACAGTCAGTCAGACAGTCAGTCAGACAGTCAGTCAGACAGTCAGTCAGACAGTCAGTCAGACAGTCAGTCAGACAGTCAGTCAGACAGTCAGTCAGACAGTCAGTCAGGCAGTCAGTCAGACAGTCAGTCAGACAGTCAGTCAGACAGTCAGTCAGACAGTCAGTCAGACAGTCAGTCAGACAGTCAGTCAGACAGTCAGTCAGACAGTCAGTCAGACAGTCAGTCAGACAGTCAGTCAGACAGTCAGTCAGACAGTCAGTCAGACAGTCAGTCAGACAGTCAGTCAGACACTCAGTCAGACACTCAGTCAGACAGTCAGTCAGACAGTCAGTCAGACAGTCAGTCAGACAGTCAGTCAGACAGTCATTCAGACAGTCAGTCAGACAGTCAGTCAGACAGCCAGTCAGACAGTCAGTCAGACAGTCAGTCAGACAGTCAGTCAGACAGTCAGTCAGACAGTCAGTCAGTCAGACAGTCAGTCAGACAGTCAGTCAGACAGTCAGTCAGACAGTCAGTCAGACAGTCAGTCAGACAGTCAGTCAGACAGTCAGTCAGACAGTCAGTCAGACAGTCAGTCAGACAGTCAGTCAGACAGTCAGTCAGACAGTCAGTCAGACAGTCAGTCACAGATAGTCAGTCAGACAGTCAGTCAGACAGTCAGTCAGATAGTCAGACAGACAGTCAGTCAGACAGTCAGTCAGACAGTCAGACAATCAGTCAGACAGACAATCAGACAGTCAGTCAGACAGTCAGTCAGACAGTCAGTCTGACAGTCAGTCAGACAGTCAGTCAGACAGTCAGTCAGACAGTCAGTCAGACAGACAGTCAGTCAGACAGTCAGTCAGACAGTCAGTCAGACAGTCAGTCAGCCAGTCAGTCAGCCAGTCAGTCAGACAGTCAGTCAGACAGTCAGTCAGACAGTCAGTCAGACAGTCAGTCAGACAGTCAGTCAGACAGTCAGTCAGACAGTCAGTCAGACAGTCAGTCAGACAGTCAGTCAGACAGTCAGTCAGACAGTCAGTCAGACAGTCAGTCAGACAGTCAGTCAGACAGTCAGTCAGACAGTCAGTCAGATAGTCAGACAGACAGCCAGTCAGACAGTCAGTCAGACAGTCAGACAATCAGTCAGACAGACAATCAGACAGTCAGTCAGACAGTCAGTCAGACAGTCAGTCAGTCAGACAGTCAGTCAGTCAGTCAGTCAGACAGTCAGTCAGACAGTCAGTCAGACAGTCAGTCAGACAGTCAGTCAGACAGTCAGTCAGACAGTCAGTCAGACAGTCAGTCAGACAGTCAGTCAGACAGTCAGTCAGACAGTCAGTCAGACAGTCAGTCACAGATAGTCAGTCAGACAGTCAGTCAGACAGTCAGTCAGATAGTCAGACAGACAGTCAGTCAGACAGTCAGTCAGACAGTCAGACAATCAGTCAGACAGACAATCAGACAGTCAGTCAGACAGTCAGTCAGACAGTCAGTCAGACAGTCAGTCAGACAGTCAGTCAGACAGTCAGTCAGACAGTCAGTCAGACAGTCAGTCAGACAGTCAGTCAGACAGTCAGTCAGACAGTCAGTCAGACAGACAGTCAGTCAGACAGTCAGTCAGCCAGTCAGTCAGCCAGTCAGTCAGACAGTCAGTCAGTCAGACAGTCAGACAGTCAGTCAGACAGTCAGTCAGACAGTCAGTCAGACAGTCAGTCAGACAGTCAGTCAGACAGTCAGTCAGACAGTCAGTCAAACAGTCAGTCAGTCAGTCGGACATTCAGTCAGAAAGTCAGTCAGATAGTCTGTCAGATAGTCAGACAATTAGTCAGAATATCAGTCAGACAGTCAGTCAGAAAGTCAGTCAGACAGTCAGTGAAGCAGTCAGTCAAGCTCTTTTTCTCTCAAAGAAGATTATGGAATGCGTTGTTGGAAACAATATCCAAGATGTTGCCAAGGATTCAAATACTGCCAAAATGCCAGAGCTCAATGTAACGAGAAACGTGTTTGGAATTGATAGATATTTAGAATATTTTTTAGGTTCTGATGAATTTCAGTTTATAACTTTCGAAATCAATCGCTACGGATTTTTTGAAACATTTTCCACTTAGGTTTTCCTGAAAAAAATAACTCTACAACCTAAAAACTTCCATAAATATCGCTTGACCTATTTAGGGAAAAATCTATAAACAGCCTTTTACGTCGAATCAAACTCCGGGGATGTCACCCACTTTTCATCGCTTCCATGTTATTACAACGCTGATGAGTAACATCACAGTTGACACATACATATCATCCCCACGCCCTCCTCTCGATCTATTTTTTTTTCATTTCTTCTTTTTCCTAATGTCTACTTGAGCTCGTTCGATTATCCAAACGGTTCCATGCCAAACCAAGATTCACTGAAGGACGGTAACCGAAAGCGTCTGAACGGTTGAAACGTGACTTTGGAACTTTGAACGTTCGACTCTACGTAAATACTTTTCCACTATAATATTGAGAAAAAAACGATTCTGGCACGGGTTAAAAATAGCGTCCCGTCGTTCGTCCAAACAAAACAGAAGCTCTGGCGAAATATCACGGTGTATGTGGTTTAGGCTCAAATTGGTGGATGACGCGTATTAAATGGAGAGTACAACAAACTAGTCTTGAAGCATAAACACTAGACACTGTGAACAAAGAGTTTGTTTTTTTTTTTTTAACTCGAGCAAACTTGCAATCTGTTGTCAGAGCCAACCAAAAAAAAAATCTTTCAATTCAGAAGGGATTGCGGTATTTTAATTGGACGCCAGTAGCAGTGTAAGCAGTCAAGGTTGTATATTTTTCGGGGTTTATGGCAGAGTGGTTCAATTTTTTATGTTGAGCAAATTAATTCTATAACCTTTTTTCTTAATGTTCAAAAAGCTTGGTTTAAAATAAAATTTTGAAGTATGAAATTTTTGGAAATATTTTTAAAGTGTTACGTGGTTGCACACCCTGTGATTCGAGAAAAAAAAAACTAGCAAAAATCACTGTCATCAACGAGAGAGCCCTAGTATAGCATTGAAATTTGATGACTTTTTCGGCAACAAAGTAATAAGAGCGTGGCTGTAGTTGACAAACTGCAGCAGCCATTTATTTGACGTTTTTTGGGTTTTGTTCGAGGTCTTTTCTTGGGTTGAACGTATAGTCAAAATGAAAAAGGTGCTGGATTCCTGTCGGCTTCAATGAGGGTAGCTTGAGAGGCCTAATTTTTTTTTTTTTAATGGTTGGAAAATGGTTATGATTGTTATCTGTTATTCATCTTAATTTACGTTTCATTTCTTGATTTACAATAGAAGAATTAAAAAAAATCATATTGAGACTTATTGGTTTTAACCCTAATCCGTTCTTGAATGTCAATATGACACTATTGGAAGTTTGGCGGCTTGTAACTTTATTCAGCTGCATTATAAATTATAAATTATAAATTATAAATTATAAAAAAAAATTCGGGGATTTTCAAAACTTTAATTTTGCATCATTACTTATTTTTATGGACGCACCCTGAAAGCTCAGGAAAAAAACCCTTATCAGACCTTGAGTGTCAATTTAACACTCCTTGCTTAAAACCGCTTTTAATATCTCTCTGGTTTTCAACCTATTTTTACATAATTAATAGTTTTGGAAACCTCCAAATGTAACTTAGGTATGTTTTTTCAAACAATATTCACCTACAACACTTCAGTATTCCGTTTCGGAAGAAAGACTGTAGATCAGTCAAGGAATGCTAAAAAAAATTCACTTAACGTCTAAGAAAGCTGAAGTTGGAAGCTATACGTCTCGCGTTAAAATACTCAAAATCCAGTGCATAGTTGAAAATCTTAGAAATTGAAAATTGACAAAAGGTTCGAAAAACAGTTACCTTTGAAAATTCGTCAAAAAATCTGTGTTTCGTATTTTGAAAATCTAAAAATACAGAATATGCCCAATTACGTCAACTTTCCAATCCTCTTATCAAAACTTATCTGGTGTGACCTTAACAATTTGGACGATTTTTTCATTGAAAGTATGATTTTTAGATCAATTTTATACATTTTTTATGGTCATGATCTTAAAAAATTTCACAAAAATATATGCTTATGTGAAACGTATAGCTTATAACAGCCTACCTCAGCTTTTTTGGACACTTAGTGAATTTTTTAAGCATTTCGTAGCTGATTTACAGTCCTTTTTTCCGAATCATGTTTTGACAGATTTTTTTTCTCAGAACTCGGCCAAAACCTCGAATCTTATCCCAGGTCTACAATTCTACTCCATTTTTTCAAAAAAAATTCTCACATGTAGATAAACATTTAAAGCCTAAAAAAAGTTGGTTTATAAACTTAACAGACCATAGTCCCGAATATAAAATTTTCATTAAGATTAAACTTAATAAAGTTGCCAGATTACCCGGATTTTACCCGAATGTTTTCACTTTATTTGCATAATTAAGAAAAATTTAAATTGCGTATGCATCCAAGGCAATTTTTTGAACAAATTTTATCCAAATAAAAGGTGTGGTGTGTTATAATAAAAAAAAAATCGAGTTTTATAAGTACTTCTTGATTTAAATTGAAAAATTTCTAAATTTTCCTGGATATACCCAGATATTGGGTTGTAAACTTTGAAATCAAATGTCCGGATTTTGCAAGGTTTTTAGTTATAATAGATCGGATCTGCCCTGCCTGGATTACTGCGGAAAACATTTGGTAAGCTTAGGTTTGAATCATTTCCGATGTTCTGATCAGAGATTATTATAAATCAAAATTTGTGGCCTGATCGGATTGTGAAATCTGTATCCAGCTGATTATTCTTGACTTAGTTCGGTTCATCGTTGGGACAAATTCCTGATTTGAATCTTTGTTTTGCATTTGAAACTGAAATTAGAATCATTTTCCATGTTCGAAACTCATCATTCCGGAATATCAAAAGAAAATATTTAAAATTACAAACCATTTTTAAATGATAAAAATGACAAAAATTATAAAAATGACAAAAATGACGAAAATGACGAAATGACAAAAATGACAAAAATGACAATAATGGCAAAAATGACAAAAGTGAGAAAAATGACAAAAATGACAAAAATAACAGAATTGACAAAAATGACAAAAATGAAAAAATGACAAAAATGAAAAAAAATGACAAAAATAACAAAAATGACAAAAAAGACAAAAAAGACAAAAATGACAAAAATGACAAAAATGACAAAAGTGATAAAAATGACAAAAATGACAAAAAATGACAAAAATGACAAAAGTGATAAAAATGACAAAACTGACAATAATGACAAAAATGGCGAGAATGATAAATATGACAAAAATGACAAAAATGACAAAAGTGAGAAAAATGGCAAAAATGACAATATGACAAAAATGACAAAAATGACAAAAATGACAAAAGTGATAAAAATGACAAAAATGACAAAAAATGACAAAAATGACAAAATTGACAAAAGTGATAAAAATGACAATAATGACAAAAATTACAAAAATGACAAAAATGGCGAGAATGATAAAAATGACAAAAATGACACAAATGACAAAAATAACAAAAATGACAAAAATGACAAATATAACAAAAATGACAAAAATGACAAAAATGACAAAAATGACAAAAATGACAAAAATGACAAAAATGACAAAAATGACAAAAATGACAAAAATGACGAAAATGACAAAAATGACAAAAATGACAAAAATGACAAAAATAACAAAAATGACAAAAATAAAAAAAATGACCAAAATGACAAAAATGACAAAAAATGACAAAAATGACAAAAATGACAAAAGTGATAAAAATGACAAAAATGACTAAAGTGATAAAAATGACAAAAATGACAAAAATGAAAAAAAAAATGACAAAAATGACAAAAAATGACAAAAATGACAAAAATGACAAAAATGACAAAAGTGATAAAAATGACAAAAATGGCGAGAATGATAAATATGACAAAAATGACAAAAGTGAGAAAAATGACAAAAATGACAAAAGTGAGAAAAATGACAAAAATGACAATATGACAAAAATGACAAAAATGACAAAAATGACAAAAATGACAAAAATGACAAAAGTGATAAAAATGACAAAAAATGACAAAAATGACAAAATTGACAAAAGTAATAAAAATGACAATAATGACAAAAATTACAAAAATGACAAAAATGGCGAGAATGATAAAAATGAAAAAAATGACAAAAGTGAGAAAAATGGCAAAATGACAAAAATGACAAAAATGACAAAAATGACAAAAATGACAAAAATGACAAAAATGACAAAAATGACAAAAATGAAAAAAAATGACAAAAATGACAAAAATGACAAAAATGACAAAAATGACAAAAATGACAAAAGTGATAAAAATGACAAAAATGGCGAGAATGATAAATATGACAAAAATGACAAAAGTGAGAAAAATGACAAAAATGACAAAAGTGAGAAAAATGGCAAAAATGACAATATGACAAAAATGACAAAAATGACAAAAATGACAAAAATAACAAAAATGACAAAAATGACAAAAAATGACAAAAATGACAAAAATGACAAAAATGACAAAAATGTCAAAAGTGATAAAAATGACAAAAATGACAAAAATGACAAAAAATGACAAAAATGACAAAAATGACAAAAGTTATAAAAATGACAAAAATGACAATAATGACAAAAATTACAAAAATGACAAAAATGGCGAGAATGATAAATATGACAAAAATGACAAAAATGACAAAAGTGAGAAAAATGGCAAAAATTACAATATGACAAAAATGACAAAAATGACAAAACTGACAAAAGTGATAAAAATAACAGAAATGACAAAAATGACAAAAATGACAAAAGTTATAAAAATGACAAAAATGACAATAATGACAAAAATTACAAAAATGACAAAAATGGCGAGAATGATAAATATGACAAAAATGACAAAAATGACAAAAATGATAAAAATGGCAAAAATGACAACAATTACAAAAATGATAAAAATGACAAAAATGACAAAAATGACAAAAATGACAGAAATTACAAAAATGACAGAAATGACAAAATCATTTGAAATTTACAAAACGTTCATAATTTGTCGTAATATTTGATTCTTGAATGATGATGAAATTAGTTAATTGATTAAGATTTTGCTGAACTAGCGCGATCCAGATTTTTTTTTCAAATTTTCTCTCTTTCGATCTCAAACGAAACTCTCTTTAAAATGTGCATAAACATTCTGAGACCTTAAAGGGTCTTTAGGATAATATATTTAGGATATGTAAAACAAATGTATAACAAAAGAAAGATTATTAAATAATAAATTGGAATGTATTTTTTTTAAACTGTATTGTAATGTAAAGTTCAATATGCTAGCAATCAATCAATGAAGAGTTTATCCTCAATTTTATGTAATACAGATATTTGTCTTTTTCTAATGATTTGAGCTTTCGTTTTTTTTGATTTTCAAATTAGAATCACTTCGCTTGGTTTATCATCTAATTATTTTATTGTTCACATTTTTTTTTTAAATTTTCAAGATATATAATAATCGCTTCGCACATGTATATTTAGGAGTTTCTTAAGAAAATGTCTAGGAGCATAGGAGGTGTAGGTAAAACGAAGATCGCACCATTTTCCAAAAATGGCTCCTTATCAACAACCTCTCCCTTACTAACGCAACCCTTTCCTGAGATACTTCAATGTTGATTTGCAAACGTATAGACGGTTTCTATAGCTAGTGATACTGACTTATCATTGTTTCAGAATTTTTTCAAACAATATTTTAAACTAAACTGGAATGACAGTTTTTTGGTTGATCCTAAAAAGTATCTTACTAACAATCCTTCCTCCATCCTTCATTGACTACTAGGACGTGGCCAGCGCTGTTATTGATCATTTTTCAAAGCGAGAGCATGAGTTTTGTGCATTGAGATTGAGTTGCTAATCCCAAGCTGCATTCTTTTGGCCCTTGTACAAAATTTATGGCCTCGATCAATCACGGAGTAGCCACCATTGGCGATGTAGAACTCGTTCTACTTAGCCACGCCAGCGATCAAGAAATTCGGAATTCATTGAATGATTTGACACAATAAAGTATTAAATTTTTATCAAAACCATGAGAAAATGGCGGTATTGTTGAAGACTAATTAAAGCATTTCGGGCTTAATGATTTTAGGTGGATATGAGTAGTCAAACAAGCTAAGCTAAGCTAAAATTATAAACCATTTTTAAGATTTGTATTGTATGTAAAACAGCTTATAATAGTGATCCATAATTGAATTATCAGAGTAGCATCATTTGGCAGTTTCATATAGATTCACTAGTTGAATTACGAATAAACAATTGAAGAAATCATTGAAAGAATTCATATAAAAACCAACGAGTCTTAATTGAAATAAGAGATTTCTGGCTAAAGATTTTGTTAAAAAATTCCCTTTATTAGGACATCGGGAAATTTTGTTTAGAATTTAGATTCAGAAATTGGTTTCAAATTCGGAATTCGGAAAACAGAAAACAGATTTGTACCATTGTGATGTCAAAATTATCTGAAAATTTTCAGAAAACTATCTCAAAACTGTTTTACAGATTTCAAACAATAATTAATCAAAAAATTGTGATGAAATTTTTTCTAATCCTTCTGGAAATGTTGAGCATTATCTTAAAACGGTGTTTTAAAATTGTCATTAAAATTAGACAAAATAGACGAAAATATGCTCGAAAATACTCCAAAACTGTACTTATTTCCAATTGTAGATACCATACATCCTAATCGAATCTTCGCTGTCAGGATAACCTGACAATCGTAAAACAGCAACAGCAACTAGTCCTACCAAGTCTCAATTTTTGCTTCCTAAAACACGTATGTATGTATTTCTGAATGCAGACTAACGTGAGTAATAGTAAAACACTAGCTAGGAGTAGGTAATTGAAGATTTATGTCGGCCGTTGGTTGAGAATCGATTCTACCCCTTTCATTTCAGCCTATCTGGAAGCAACCGAACAAGCAAGTGGCAGTCTTTCCGGTGGATGGCGGCTCAGCGACTTCGCGTTTTCAAGGCACCGGCTTTGACGACTTTGCTCGAAGTAGGAATGAGATAATCGATAGAGCGCGGGGATTAAAAATTCATGAATCACTCTCTTGCTTCGAATGTATAGAGAAGTCGAGTTCTTCATATGTAGGTTCTTAGTGAAGTAGGCATCCATTCGTGGATATTGTTGTTTTTGAAATATTGGCTGGGACATGAGCTTCGCGGTTTTCGAGGAAGGAAATTTTGGTCTAACGATAGTTCCTCCTCGATGTTTTTAGCTGAGAATGTTCCATACGAGGAGCCGAACACCTGTTTTGTAGACATTTTTAGATTGGAAGGTAAATGTCAGTCGATGCCGGTTTATGCATGGTTTAATTTTTTTCCTCTTCTGTCTTGGATGGAGTATACGCCTCATACGCGTAACGTTCTAATGGGGCGGTCTGTTGCTTAAAATCATTATTACTCAATCGAAGGGCTTCACATTTTTTCCCTACAGGTAATGACATGTCGCGGTACATGGTGTTTCTAATTATATCAGTCAATATCCACGCCAAAGTAGCTGGGTGACATTGAATTCACAAATTGGTACCTTCTAGTTTTTTGGTACCCTAAGGTGGATGACTTGCGTAAACGATGCTCTGAAGCCAAGGAAATATTATTCTGAGAAAAAAAAATTACGAAAATGTTGGTTGAAAAATTTGAGGCATAAGTTTGATGAAAGAAAAACTTATTCTAAAAATGTGTGATAAATAAATTTTGTTTCTAAACGTCAACAGCTCCTTCTTATTGCTCAAATTCAACTAACGATATCCTGGAGCAAGCTTGTGTTTTCCTTCAAAGCAGATCTTCCGTGAAATGTGTAGGAAGATCCTAACTGGGTCTCCGTTGTTCCATCCGGTACCTACCGGAAAACTGTTAACGACACTTGGTAGCTGGAAGCTACGATTTCCACTTAAGCTTTGCTGCAGCAGTCCCACCTTTTTACTACTACTCAGTTACAGGATACGAGTGAAACGATGAGCCATGGGAACCCCGGCGACATCGAAAAAAAAGTACAAAAATTCCAATAATACCCGGATTAATCGATTTCTTCCCGGGGCGCCATTCAGCCAACCAGCAAATACCGAAAGGTTCGTTCGTGTTTCTAGAGCAGATTGTATAGAAGATTGTTTTTTTTTTCGCTCAGTTTCTGTCCTAGTGAAGCCAGAAGTGACTATCGAAGAACGTGATACGAAAAAATTCACACATGACATTCTTTAAAAGGTCAGTTTTTGCGAGGTATCACGAGCATTGACGTTACTAAGTAGGAAACCAGTTAAGACATAGGATTCCACCTATGGTGAAATTTAAACTAGATTTATCGAAATAGTCGTCGTTAAGTAACGGAGATGATTATCTAGGATAAAACGAATAAATCCGAAGGAGTCAGGTCTGGTAAACTGGTGCCATTCTTCAATTGCCAAAAAAATGGACACCTCATGCAACGTACAGGCATCTCAAAAACTTATAAAACGAAACAACATTCCTAAATATTTTGTGCAAGCTATATCTTCTGTTTTTCTTTTCATCCATTTGGATGATATATCTTTAAAACCACAACAAGATTATAAGTGTCTGAGAACTACAAATAGACTGTTTCTAAGGACAACTTTCAGGTCACTGAATCAATTTTGCTTCTTGATCGAGTTTTGATCCTTGATCCAAAATCCATTATAGAAATTTTTGATTTTGTATAATTTTTGTAAATTTTTCATTTTTGTAATTTATGTAATTTTTTAAATTTAGTAAATTTTGCCATTTTTGTCATTTTTGCCATTCTTGTCATTTATGTCATTTTTGTAATTTTTGTAAATTTTGTAAATTTTGTCATTTTTAAAAATTTTGTCATTTTTGTTATTTTTGTCATTTTTGCCATTTTCGTTGATTTTGTCATTTTTGTCTTTTTTGTCATTTTTGTCATTTTTGTCATTTTTGTCATTTTTGTCATTTTTGTCATTTTTGTCATTTTTGTCATTTTTGTCATTTTTGTCATTTTTGTCATTTTTGTCATTTTTGTCATTTTTGTCATTTTTGTCATTTTTGTCATTTTTGTCATTTTTGTCATTTTTGTCATTTTTGTCATTTTTGTCATTTTTGTCATTTTTGTCATTTTTGTCATTTTTGTCATTTTTGTCATTTTTGTCATTTTTGTCATTTTTGTCATTTTTGTCATTTTTGTCATTTTTGTCATTTTTGTCATTTTTGTCATTTTTGTCATTTTTGTCATTTTTGTCATTTTTGTCATTTTTGTCATTTTTGTCATTTTTGTCATTTTTGTCATTTTTGTCATTTTTGTCATTTTTGTCATTTTTGTCATTTTTGTCATTTTTGTCATTTTTGTCATTTTTGTCATTTTTGTCATTTTTGTCATTTTTGTCATTTTTGTCATTTTTGTCATTTTTGTCATTTTTGTCATTTTTGTCATTTTTGTCATTTTTGTCATTTTTGTCATTTTTGTCATTTTTGTCATTTTTGTCATTTTTGTCATTTTTGTCATTTTTGTCATTTTTGTCATTTTTGTCATTTTTGTCATTTTTGTCATTTTTGTCATTTTTGTCATTTTTGTCATTTTTGTCATTTTTGTCATTTTTGTCATTTTTGTCATTTTTGTCATTTTTGTCATTTTTGTCATTTTTGTCATTTTTGTCATTTTTGTCATTTTTGTCATTTTTGTCATTTTTGTCATTTTTGTCATTTTTGTCATTTTTGTCATTTTTGTCATTTTTGTCATTTTTGTCATTTTTGTCATTTTTGTCATTTTTGTCATTTTTGTCATTTTTGTCATTTTTCTCATTTTTGTCATTTTTGTCATTTTTCTCATTTTTGTCATTTTTGTCATTTTTGTCATTTTTGTCATTTTTGTCAATTTTGTCAATTTTGTCATTTTTGTCTTTTGTGTCATATTTGTCATTTTTGTCATTTTTGTAATTTTGTTATTTTTTTCATTTTTGTCATTTTTGTCATTTTTGTCATTTTTGTCATTTTTGTCATTTTTGTCATTTTTGTCATTTTTGTCATTTTTGTCATTTTTGTCATTTTTGTCATTTTTGTCATTTTTGTCATTTTTGTCATTTTTGTCATTTTTGTCATTTTTGTCATTTTTGTCATTTTTGTCATTTTTGTCATTTTTGTCATTTTTGTCATTTTTGTCATTTTTGTCATTTTTGTCATTTTTGTCATTTTTGTCATTTTTGTCATTTTTGTCATTTTTGTCATTTTTGTCATTTTTGTCATTTTTGTCATTTTTGTCATTTTTGTCATTTTTGTCATTTTTGTCATTTTTGTCTTTTTTGTCTTTTTTGTCTTTTTTGTCTTTTTTGTCTTTTTTGTCTTTTTTGTCTTTTTTTGTCTTTTTTGTCTTTTTTGTCTTTTTTGTCTTTTTTGTCTTTTTTGTCTTTTTTGTCTTTTTTGTCTTTTTTGTCTTTTTTGTCTTTTTTGTCTTTTTTGTCTTTTTTGTCTTTTTTGTCTTTTTTGTCTTTTTTGTCTTTTTTGTCTTTTTTGTCTTTTTTGTCTTTTTTGTCTTTTTTGTCTTTTTTGTCTTTTTTGTCTTTTTTGTCTTTTTTGTCTTTTTTGTCTTTTTTGTCTTTTTTGTCTTTTTTGTCTTTTTTGTCTTTTTTGTCTTTTTTGTCTTTTTTGTCTTTTTTGTCTTTTTTGTCTTTTTTGTCTTTTTTGTCTTTTTTGTCTTTTTTGTCTTTTTTGTCTTTTTTGTCTTTTTTGTCTTTTTTGTCTTTTTTGTCTTTTTTGTCTTTTTTGTCTTTTTTGTCTTTTTTGTCTTTTTTGTCTTTTTTGTCTTTTTTGTCTTTTTTGTCTTTTTTGTCTTTTTTGTCTTTTTTGTCTTTTTTGTCTTTTTTGTCTTTTTTTGTCTTTTTTGTCTTTTTTGTCTTTTTTGTCTTTTTTGTCTTTTTTGTCTTTTTTGTCTTTTTTGTCTTTTTTGTCTTTTTTGTCTTTTTTGTCTTTTTTGTCTTTTTTGTCTTTTTTGTCTTTTTTGTCTTTTTTGTCTTTTTTGTCTTTTTTGTCTTTTTTGTCTTTTTTGTCTTTTTTGTCTTTTTTGTCTTTTTTGTCATTTTTGTCATTTTTGTCATTTTTTGTCATTTTTGTCATTTTGGTCATTTTTGTCATTTTTTGTCATTTTTGTCATTTTTTGTCATTTTTGTCATTTTGGTCATTTTTGTCATTTTTTGTCTTTTTTGTCATTTTTGTCATTTTTGTCATTTTTGTCATTTTTGTCATTTTTGTCATTTTTGTCATTTTTGTCATTTTTGTCATTTTTGTCATTTTTGTCATTTTTGTCATTTTTGTCATTTTTGTCATTTTTTTCATTTTTGTCTTTTTTGTCTTTTTTGTCTTTTTAGTCTTTTTTGTCTTTTTTGTCTTTTTTGTCTTTTTTGTCTTTTTTGTCTTTTTTGTCTTTTTTGTCTTTTTTGTCTTTTTTGTCTTTTTTGTCTTTTTTGTCTTTTTTGTCTTTTTTGTCTTTTTTGTCTTTTTTGTCTTTTTTGTCTTTTTTGTCTTTTTTGTCTTTTTTGTCTTTTTTGTCTTTTTTGTCTTTTTTGTCTTTTTTGTCTTTTTTGTCTTTTTTGTCTTTTTTGTCTTTTTTGTCTTTTTTGTCTTTTTTGTCTTTTTTGTCTTTTTTGTCTTTTTTGTCTTTTTTGTCTTTTTTGTCTTTTTTGTCTTTTTTGTCTTTTTTGTCTTTTTTGTCTTTTTTGTCTTTTTTGTCTTTTTTGTCTTTTTTGTCTTTTTTGTCTTTTTTGTCTTTTTTGTCTTTTTTGTCTTTTTTGTTTTTTTTTGTTTTTTTTTGTCTTTTTTGTCTTTTTTGTCTTTTTTGTCTTTTTTGTCTTTTTTGTCTTTTTTGTCTTTTTTGTCTTTTTTGTCTTTTTTGTCTTTTTTGTCTTTTTTGTCTTTTTTGTCTTTTTTGTCTTTTTTGTCTTTTTTGTCTTTTTTGTCTTTTTTGTCTTTTTTGTCTTTTTTGTCTTTTTTGTCTTTTTTGTCTTTTTTGTCTTTTTTGTCTTTTTTGTCTTTTTTGTCTTTTTTGTCTTTTTTGTCTTTTTTGTCTTTTTTGTCTTTTTTGTCTTTTTTGTCTTTTTTGTCTTTTTTGTCTTTTTTGTCTTTTTTGTCTTTTTTGTCTTTTTTGTCTTTTTTGTCTTTTTTGTCTTTTTTGTCTTTTTTGTCTTTTTTGTCTTTTTTGTCTTTTTTGTCTTTTTTGTCTTTTTTGTCTTTTTTGTCTTTTTTGTCTTTTTTGTCTTTTTTGTCTTTTTTGTCTTTTTTGTCTTTTTTGTCTTTTTTGTCTTTTTTGTCTTTTTTGTCTTTTTTGTCTTTTTTGTCTTTTTTGTCTTTTTTGTCTTTTTTGTCTTTTTTGTCTTTTTTGTCTTTTTTGTCTTTTTTGTCTTTTTTGTCTTTTTTGTCTTTTTTGTCTTTTTTGTCTTTTTTGTCTTTTTTGTCTTTTTTGTCTTTTTTGTCTTTTTTGTCTTTTTTGTCTTTTTTGTCTTTTTTGTCTTTTTTGTCTTTTTTGTCTTTTTTGTCTTTTTTGTCTTTTTTGTCTTTTTTGTCTTTTTTGTCTTTTTTGTCTTTTTTGTCTTTTTTGTCTTTTTTGTCTTTTTTGTCATTTTTGTCTTTTTTGTCTTTTTTGTCTTTTTTGTCTTTTTTGTCTTTTTTGTCTTTTTTGTCTTTTTTGTCTTTTTTGTCTTTTTTGTCTTTTTTGTCTTTTTTGTCTTTTTTGTCTTTTTTGTCTTTTTTGTCTTTTTTTACTTTTTTGTCTTTTTTGTCTTTTTTGTCATTTATGTCATTTTTGTCATTTTTGTCTTTTTTGTCTTTTTTGTCATTTTTGTCATTTTTGTCATTTTTGTCATTTTTGTCATTTTTGTCATTTTTGTCATTTTTGTCATTTTTGTCATTTTTGTCATTTTTGTCATTTTTGTCATTTTTGTCATTTTTGTCATTTTTGTCATTTTTGTCATTTTTGTCATTTTTGTCATTTTTGTCATTTTTGTCATTTTTGTCATTTTTGTCATTTTTGTCATTTTTGTCATTTTTGTCATTTTTGTCTTTTTTGTCATTTTTTATTGTCATTTTTGTCATATTTATCATTTTCGTTTTTTTTTACCTTTTTGTCCTTTTTTTCTTTTGTCCTTTTTGTTCTTTTTGTCCTTTTTGTCCTTTTTGTCCTTTTTGTCATTTTTGTCATTTTTGTCCTTTTTGTCCTTTCTGTCCTTTTTGTCCTTTTTGTCCTTCTTGTCCTTTTTGTCCTTTCGTCGTTTTTGTCCTTATTATCCTTTTTGTCATTTTTGTAATTTTTGTCATTTTTGTAATTTTTGTCATTTTTGTAATTTTTGTCATTTTTCTTAATTTTTCTTTATCTTTGTCATTTATGTCTTATTTGTCATTCTTGTAAATTATGTATTTTTTTTTTATTTCTGTCATTTTTGTCATTTTTGTCATTTTTTGTTATTTTTGTCGTTTATGTCATTTTTGTCATTTTTGTCACTTTTGTCATTTTTGTCATATTTGTGATTTTTGTAAATTTTATAATTTTTGTCATTTCTGTCATTTGTGTCATTTTTGTCAGTTTTGTCATTTTTGTCATTTTTGTAGTTTTTGTCATTTTTGTCATTTTTGACATTTTTGTCATTTTTGTCAATATTCCGGAATTTAAATTGTATCAATTTGAGTTAAAAAGACTGTCGCCGATACAATTTTTGAGCGCTTGACAGCAAAAGAATCAGTTATTGCTGGTTGAAGTTCTAGGCGCTGATTTTCTTTGATTTGTCTAGTATTTCATTTGCTAAACTGATTGGAAAAAAAACTATACTGTCCCAAAATACTTGACCCTTATTTTTGAAACGACATTCAATTTATTTATTCACTAACAACCTTGCGGTTTGCCACTAAAATATTCAAAGACAAGGTGCCGCATTTAGTCTTTAAACAATGTACACATTTTCGGTAACCACTTACAGCTCCGTGGTTTTTGGTCCCTAAGCAACTCGAATTCGTCGTCCTGTTAGGTGGTCTCATTGCGATTCCATTGCTCGGTACCTTTATATGTATCTAGGAAAGTTGGAAGAACTGGATGTCCCAGTTATTACCCGGCACACCGGTAACAAGAAGAAAAATCAACGGAAACGAAAACCATCATCACGACGACGACGACGGCGAGGCACTTGTTTCCAGGCTTGGTAGAAGAAATAACCATAACACGGAAAGTTTTCTCATCTCATCATGGATGGAAGGTCTGACTCTGGGTGTATCTGTGTATGTGTGGTTGTGCGGTTGGAAAATTTTCTTGTTATTGCCGCCTTACAAATTGCTAGGAAAATTCTCCCCGGGACGACGATTCGATGCTCTTTGCTGGTCTCCTAAAGCTGACGAGGTTACTGGTTGTGGTTTTATTTAGAGCATGGGTGGCCAACTTTTTCAGACGGCGGGCCAAATTTTAGAAATATGATTTGTCTGCGGGCCAAAAAACTCTTGTCAGCCACATACTTTTAAAGCATGTTTTTAACATATTTAATCAAGTAAAAAAAGAAAAAGCATTTGAAATTTGGAGAAAAAAAATCCAGACTATAAAAAAAACTCATAGTATTTCTATTACTTTATTTCAATACGTTGAACCACTATGATCGAAAAAAATATATCTAACGGGTGTTAAATAAAAAATGAGACTTTTTTCAATCACATAAAAAAAATTGTAATTCTTTTTCATCGATTTCAGTATTTTTTATTAATAACATAATGTATTTTCTTCAAAAAAATGTCAGTGAATGTTTGAGTAAGGGCCGTGGTCTGATGTTCGACGCAACTTTGTCGCGATGCTCTCACAAGAACGTTGTACGGCACTTATGTGCATTTTCCGGATACAATTCCTGGGGAATTCCTTAAAATGTGCCACCGTAAACTTTTTTCCTTGCTGGAAATGCGTTTCGTAGACCCGTACAATGCGTTCGCGGAGCACGTGCTGTTTCAACGTTATCTTTGCTTTGACTAAATTCAAACTAGCAAAACCAAACACGCCTACTGTTTCTAGGGAGCCCAAAGAGCATTTTTCTTGGAGAGAGATAATTTTACGCTCTTTATTTGAGTTACTGAAAGGTATTGAAAACATTCTCATTTTTTATTTAACACCCGTTAGGATTGCTAACGATTTTTCTTTTAAAAAATCCCATTTTTTTCTCGATTTTCTCTGTTAAAAATGATTTTTTTTTTAAATAAAGGGATTTCAACCACAACTTAGCTAAAAATGATGATGACAAATTATGTTGAATTGTGAATGTACAAATTGTCTTCAGAAAAATTGTCCATAGCTGTTCTTAATGTATATAGCTAAAAGTAATCGGAAATGTATCACGCGAAGAGAACACTTCTTGCAAAAATCGTGACTTCAGACGACATTTTATACGATTTTTTTTTTCTATACAGTTAGAATTGCGATTCACATCATTTTGCCTTTGGTTTTGCTTCAAGTAGGTATTCCGGAAATTACCTGTGTTGACAATCGTTTATCGAAAAGAGTGTTTTAATGAATTTATTCTGTCGCCGCGAAACGAAGTTTCTGTGCAACAGGATCTAATTTTGTGTAGTATTTCTTGGAAACGTGCAAGTTTTCGTTGTGCTTCGGTCGCGTGCAGTTCGATTTAGCTTAGCTCCCGTTCGTCGGCCGGTTACATCGATAGGGTGAGGGGAAGATTGAAGTGATTCAAAATGATGAAACTAAAAAGAATAGTGTAAAGGATCGAAGTTTCATAGAGTTAAAAGTGGTTCCAGATACGTGGTAAAAAGGAAAATGAAAAAATAATTT
The DNA here is from genome assembly GCF_029784155.1 of Uranotaenia lowii. Lineage (NCBI taxonomy): Eukaryota > Metazoa > Arthropoda > Insecta > Diptera > Culicidae > Uranotaenia > Uranotaenia lowii. Next base: position 115,621,542 of record NC_073692.1, read on the forward strand.
ACTAGAAGAAGTGAAGTGATGATTGTTGGTGCGAAAGAGTAGTCCCCGAATCGTGTGTAAACACGTTCACCTAACCGTCTGGAATATAGCTGGCCTGGCGGTTTCGACATTTTGGGGAGATGATCGAAATGCAGTTCCGGTGAGAAACTTCCAATTTTCACTTATATGTCTTCTTGTTTACGCTCAATTTTGTTTGTACAAGTTATTTGAAGAATTAGTTTTTTTTTTTTTTCCAATCGTAGTAATCTGTGACTTTGCTACTTTTGCAGCGTGGTTTATGTTCTCCGCGTTCGTGCGGTTCGTGCAGGTTTGTGTTATTGCTACTATATAGGGCCCACGTTGGGCGATAGCTGCGCTTTTTGGTGGTTGCGGCGAGTAGCAGATCTTCTTTATGTTGAGCAGACTCGAGACTGGTTTTCAATTTCACAAACGGAATGCATTTTCGTTTTCTAGTGTCGATTAGCTGTTTTTACTAAAATTTAATTCGATGACGATTTCATGATGGTAGTAGACACTCCTAGTAATAATCGAATAATCAAATTTTTCTTTACGTGTCTGGAACATAAATTTTTTTTAAGTTTTAAATACCAGTGCAATCACAGTTTTAATCATAAAACTACACCTTGGGTAAGTTTTGGTGATTAAGTATGTTACAAACCTAATCAATCACCAAATCGTTAGTGTTTAAAGAGCGCTAGAACTTTCATCAAAACATTTCAAATAGTTTACTCAGATACATCTTCAAACAGTTAATTTTTCGATTTAGTTTCGAATTTCTATTTTGCACTAATATTTTCCAAATTAATAACCCTTGATAATGTTTTTAAGTATTCTTTAATTAGGATCCATTCTGAAAAAGTCTTTTATTTTATTTAACTGTTATATTTTAATTATTAATTTATATTACAGGTTAATTAGCCTAACATGCATTTTAAAATTCAAAATTAAAATTAAAAATGTGATTTAAAATAATTTTAAAACAATTCCAGCACTACATATTTTAATTGGTTAAACCTTATCGCGATTTTATTTTTTTCTTAACTGCTTTCATGAAGTTTGTATCTCTCACTTTGTTTAATTATATTTTTCCATTAACCTACCCAAATATTGTGTTCTTCACTTTATATTTTATTATATTTAAATTCCTAAATTTTATATTGCTTGTTCGTGAATTTTTAACATTTATCGACAAATATAAAATTTTATAACAAATATGGTTTACAGCTAAGAACTGAAATGTTTTCAAAATTAGTTTCATATGAATGATATCGTTTTACTGATTTTACAAAACTCTTATGCATAATTTATATCAATATCGCGAACGCACCAATGAAAATAAGTACTATAGGGAAGGCAAAACGGGATTTTTAAGTGCGTTCGAATGAAACATTCGTACACCAACATAATTCAATACAACAATTACTTGTGCAATGACAAAATAAATCTCGATATTCTAATTATATTTTTATTTCAGATCTGTATCCTTTTAAAAAAAGATATATTCCATAATTATAATCATATATATTTTATTACATTGTGCAATTTGTTTACATATTTTCCTTATATGAAGCATACATGTTGATTTTTAGAACGAATGCATCTGGGGATAACCCAAAGAAATAATTGCAAGCGGCACGGGTAGCCGGCCATTGTAGGTTTCTGAGGGTTGGATGCCTTCTTTCGACGAACCATCGGACCGTGGAAGCCCTAGAAGAAATTCGAAGGCCAAGCCACACAGCCATAGGCAGGACCTTGCTACCGATGGGGGAACCATACATACATACATACATACAGTTAGAATTGCGATTCGCAACACCATTGTGAACGACTTAAGTTGTCATTTATGATACGATTTCATGTTTGCTGGGGAATGAAGATATTTAAAATAACTCTTTCACAAAATTTGTTTACTTTTCAATATAAAATATCATAATCTTAAAAATTATGCAGAATACAGGTCTTTGAGTAGAAATTTTGCCCTCCAAAAATGGGAAAATGTTCTTATGTCTTTTAAAGGAAAAATTAAGCCTGGATAATTTCAAACCGAATTTCGTGCAAATTTATTCATTCATACGACTGCGATTATACTTCTGAAAACTTTCAAAGATACTGATGAAAGTTTTGTTATCATCGCATTTAGTTGAACATAAAATTTTATCACGTTCTTAGTAGGAAATATTTTTATTTTTTAAAAAATTCCCAAAAAATTAAAGTTTTTCTGGCTTTGTCCTGAAAGTTACAGTTTCGCGGGCAACCCTTGATCAACAAACCAAGTACTTCAGCTCATCCAAATTTGTTTTATAAAGCCCTTACAGACAAAAGTGATGGTATTATTTTTTTTTTATCTGGATATCACAGCACATTTCGCGGTGTTGCATTTGTCATAAATCTGACAATAAGCTTACGTGTTTTAAATGCATAAAAAAGCACACGATGCTATCCAATATCTTGAAGTACCGTAAACTGGGGGAACTTTGATCACTTTATTCATTCATTTTTGAATATTTTGGTAGGGGTTGCTTTTTCATAATATCTAAAATTTGTAAAACCCTCACTGAAGTGAGGAGCATCAAACATGATCATTGATTGTAGTAAATTCAAAAGGCATTGGTGGTAATAATTGAATGTTTGTTACAAAACCAGATTTTGAGTTTCGGGTTGACTTTGATCACTGTGGTTTTTAAGTACCGCAACATCTTAAAAAATTTTGTTATGGTGCCAATAAGCACACAAAGCATAAACATTAATAACAGTAATTTCCGTTAGGACTATACCCAGTTTTTCAACGTTTTTTTTTTCAAAAACATTTATAGTCAAAAGATGGACCATGTTGCTGTGTACATCTAGGGGTAAAAATTATAAACATTTCTCAATTTTTTTTGGCCTAAAAACAAATAAAATTTTACCTTCATGCAATTCCCTAGATCCTCGCACTGTTCCCATGTTTTTTTTTTCTTCAAATTGAACCATTTGAAAGGGTCTTAGCCATTTTTACTATACGGGGTTTCTCATGGAAATACACCGTTTTTTTCCAATATAAAAACATTGTCACCAAATGACCTTAAAATAACACTTAAACTAAACCTAAACAAAGAAAAAAGTTGAACTTTCACATTAAACAACCCATTTGCTCCTAAATGCTTGAATTTGATCAGGAGAGATATTTGTTTGTGAGCCTTCGAAAAACCAGATATTTTAAGTTTTTAAAATTACATTATTAGGAATATCAAAAATCTTCTAATAAAAACCAAATTTAGCTTATTCATAACTAAATTTATAGGTTTTCAAACGTAGTAAACAGATTTCAGATATTTTAACTTTTTGCTTAGTTCATGATGATTATCTGCAAAAATTTCATGCTGATCAAAGTTACCCCGGTGATCAAAGTACCCCCAGTTTACGGTATGTTGTCAAATTCCAATATCAATCCCGAAACGCACCGTATTTTGGCATTTTTGTGATATTTGACTTGACAATAATTTCAATAAATTTATACGGTGAATAGTTTGCACGAATTTTCAAATCCAATCAAGCGACTTTTTACTGCCTCCAAGGCAACGAAATCAATTGATTCGAATTATAAAAAGCGAAAATTTGAAATAAATTCGAAGATTATTTTTAAATTAACAATTTATAAGAAGTTTACAAATAGTATGATCTTGCTCTGTTTTATACCTAAGTATAAATCTTTTTTTTTCATTAAAATGAAACTTCTCAAAGCTTCGCGGGCCACAAATTGGAGTTCGCGGGCCAAATGTGGCCCGCGGGCCACGGTTTGGCCACCCATGATTTAGAGCATCTTGTTAAACATGCTTTGGGAAGGTGCTGCTGACTGCCTCTCCAGTGTTTCGTTTCAAATTAATATAATCACCTGTGAGGTTAATATCGAAATGCATATGTTGTGTTCCAAGTGGTTTTTGTCGGCGTTAAGAGGACATTAACCCAGGTATATAATTTTTCAATTATTTTTTATGATTTTTTTTCGACAAAACACCCTGATATTTTTAACATTTACATCCAATGAACTTGAGAAAAAAAAGGTTGTAACCGTTCCAAGGCCATTTTTCGAGAAGGAAATGCAAAATAACTCAATTCTTCCTTGTCTTCCTGCATCGACCAAAACATGACAGGTTCTTACTTGACATTCTCATCACGTAACCCATACACATTCCTAAACTTTATTGAAATGGTGTACTTACTTTTGCACATTCACGGAATCGTCATCAGACGACGACAACGTGGAGGCCTGTCAACTGTCAATTTCCTGATAATGGCTTTTCGAATGGAAACGTGATAGTAGATACGTAGTAAATCATTAGCATATCTTTACCAGTGCACGTTCGCTAATAGCTGATAACTGTTCAATGTTTATCGATACCAATACCTGTTAAACTTTTAACAAGTGTATGGATTGTTTTTGCTCCAGAGAGGCATTAAAATATCAATATGGTTTGATTTCTAAAGTATAAAAAAGTACCACTCTATGTATCTTTTAATACAAATCTTTTTAGTACTGATAGATTATAAATGAACTATATCGATGTGTTTTTTTTTCGAATTTATGCAAGAATGCATTTCAATTCAATAAGGAAATGTTTGTTTCGTTTTTTTCTTGAAATCCAAATTTCTCGAGCAAATTCAGTGAGAATTTTTTAACCAGTCTGTAAAACGATATCTTAAAAAAAAGAAAACAGATTGCAATTTTTGCGTTCCAAATCCGTTTCTTTCTCTCTTTCGCTGTTCTAAATCATGTCGTATTGCTTCATTATTTTAACAATCTCTCTGCAAAATTTCGATTATGTCGTTATAGTTTCTGATATATTTCAGTGTGAATAGCAAAAGCCCAAACAGTCCAATTTTCGTAGAATTATTGCACCTCAGGCAGACAAACTTGAGAAAGGATAACGAAATAACGATGTGATAGTGAAACTTTATCAAAACATATCATCAAAGTAGAAAGTTATGGAAGTTCAAAGTCGAAGTGACATTTCGCGTCCTTCCCAATTCTATACAATTATAAACGGTACTGTAAATATGCTTGGATTTTCATTTACTAGAGGAAAGCACACAGAATTAAACACGTGTTCCGTTCACATATTTTTTTTATTCTGTATCAGTTTTAACTAATACTCTGATCATTTTATTTGTCTTAAATTTGATGTTAATATTTTAGTTATTCTCACCATCAATTTCGAATCAAACTTTCAGATTACATATAACAGTTTTTTATTTCATCATTTTAAATCAACTTCCAACCAATTTTTTGGTAAAATGAGCCATTTTCTCGTTTTATGGACTTTTAGCTATAGCGAATGCGACTTGCATGGAAAACAGCTGTCATCATTACGGAATCTCAGAACAACATCTTTTTTATCATTTAGAGATTTTTGTGGTAAAAATAATCATTGTATCCAGTTGAAAATGCTGTGTGTATAACATTAAGATAAATTGTTGCAAATTTGTTACTCATGAAACAACCATTCAAATCAGTGTTCACCAGTCATTCCGACTTATTTATAAATTTGTGCCAGGATTTGTCTAAAAAATAAAGATTTATTTTTCAACGTCCTTCCAGACATTGCTCTAAAAATTTTACCAAGATTATCACCACAGCTCCTCTAAACTTTGCAATATTGAACTTTAAAATTTATATTCATCTATAAAAAAGATCGATTGGACTCAGATAGAAATCATGCATGTGTGCCTTGGTATTGCATCGATCATTTATTAGTTTTTGAAAAGATCAATATCGTTAAACGGGGCATCATGCAACAGCAGGGTTAGATGCAACATTTGTATACCACAACGTCCACAACACATATTCCATTTTTATTTTGAAATTTTTTGTAAATTTAAAAATTCAGCGCTGATGAACATGCATACTTAAATTTTTTTCAATTCACTAAATTTTGTTGCTCTTAAACACTTGCATGGATCAACTCCTTACTTCTTTTTAATTCATATATTTTTCGTTAATTTTTAGTGTTGCCAAATGCTCGATTTGTTTTTATACTTTTTTTTCATTTAACTATCATTCGTTTTGATGATCCTTGAATTTGCTTGATAACAATCCTAAATCTATTACAGTTTGTGGTTTTCAATCTGATTGGCTCATGAATTCTTAATATGATTTCGATTTCAAATGCCGAATTTGAATATCGAATTAAAAAAAATTATACACCTATGCATGTATTTAAAACACACAAATCAATATCCTCATTTTTTAAACCGTAACTCAGTTATGTCGATTTCACAACTGGAAACACATGAAGATTAACATAAAATATGCTAAAAATAGATGCCCCCTTAATTTAGCGTGTTTTCAAATTGGGTTTCTAAAGTTCCGCTTGAAAATTTCCTGTTAAATCATGTAAATTACTCTTCAATGTTTAAGGTTGCTCTATCTATCTTTGAAAAAACTCAAGTTTAAATTCTAAAAAAAGTTTAAAAGGTTTTGCTTTCAGTTGTTCATACTTTCAACCGAAAACATGAAAAACATGAAAATTTGAGTAAAGGTGAGAATATAAGCAATCTTTCAAAATATTGGTTTTTTTATCCATCTTGAATTGTTATCGAGGAATTTTACTTAGTTATATGATGAGTCTATATGACCCAAATCTGCTAATTGTCCTTTTTTTAACCGCAAAGGAAGGTTTAAGAAAAGTAATGGTCATGATTAAACTTGGTTAAGGTCAAAAATAAATCATTGCAAGTATATTTCTAGAAATGGAGCTTTTTCTTGCAATCTCAAATGTGAAGTTAAAAAAATCAATTTTATTTATTTACGCTTTCAATGTTTTTATTTTGGTTTGCAAAATTTAATTTTCGAGGCAGATTTCGATTGGAAGTTTTTTTTAAGATCCCAACCGACAGAATAAAAATTCTGTTCACTATTTGCTTTTCTTTGTTTCGGTTATAATAATTTTAACATCTTTTCGTCATTCGTGACTTTAAATCAGAGATGCAGTTGGCGGACAGTTATTGAAAAAACTTATCCGGTACAACTGTGTTCGAAGTTTTATCGTGGGCTCGAAGCCATATCGACGGCAACTCCTTCACCAACTGAGCTATTACTAGTCCAACTTGGATAATTTGTTGGAATCAAGATAAGGCACTCCTACTCAATCCTTGGTAACTATTTGAAAACATAGCGGACCAAATACGAGATATGTCGTTTTTTTTTCGCTCGTGTGCATTTCAATGAGAAGCATAGCTCGAATGTGATACATTAAAAAAACTTTATTCTAGAAAATTACATACAACACTTTCGATAACTCAAAGATAGAAAATTTTGGTCCAGTGGTTTCTGAGATAGAGAATACCAAATTTTGGTGTTTCGGGACTTAGATTTCTTTGCAGTCCTGAACATGTTAAGAAACATTTCGATCAAGATTATATAATAAATTCAATTATAAAATTCTAAATTGCTAGGCAAAATATGAAATGATAATCTTGATTATCAATAACACGACAAATTAGCAAATCTTTCTTTCATTTAAAATTTTAAATGTTGTTCAAACCGACACATTTGGAATTCAACTGAAAAAAAAACTTAAATTGAAAGTAATAGAGCTCAGAATTAGCAACCCTAAAAACCAACTTAACAACATTGCCATTTTTTTTTACATAAGCAGATGGTTGTAGATTAAACCATTCTGAAATTTCCTAATTTTAAATTATTTTTTGAATATCCAGAGTAGAAAGCAAAATATAGATTCTCGTATTTGGTCCTCAATGATAGAAGTTATAAACTTTTAATTGAGAATTCTCAAAAGAATACCCTGATCTCTCTACAATTATCGAATAAATTTTCAAAAGAATATAAATGCAGAATCTGATTTTGATTTCTAGAACCTCAAACATCTGATTTGAAATTCAAACTTTATTCAATTAATTTGAAGTCAGAACATGAACTATGGAGAAAACTTCTTTTTAATCGAAATGAGAATATGATTTAAAATTTTTAACATTTTTTACTTGCATGATGATGAACTTATTTTTTAATAAGTAAGCTGCTTTCACGAAATGGAAAGCATTTCGAATTTAAATTTGAAGTCATTAAAAAAAATTTCAACTTTATTCTTTGTGAGATAATTTTAAATCCATATTTTTCGTTATAATCTTCTTTAGGTACTTGATAAAAATCAAGGGTTTTGTATTGATAATGTTTGGACGAAAATTATATTCGTTTTCAGAAAAATCGGTTGAGATATATTTATCTGATTTTCAAGCTTTTCCAATTTTAAAATTCTCAATGATCATTTTTATACTTATTCGAAAGATGGTTAAAATTTCTTATACAGAAAGTAATGATTATATTTTGTGACGTTTGTTTTGAATTTTTTTAAATTTCTTCTCAACCCTTTTTAAAATTATGGTTATTGTTGAGTCGTTCTTGTTGAAGACTTTACTTGATATTTCTTTACAAGCATTGCATCAACAGGTGATTTTTACTGGCATATAGACTCGAGCTCTAAAGCAAAATAATGCAGGGCCACTACATACAAACATTAGAGCTAAGCAAGAAAAACATGTTATGGTATTTTCATCCTACTGTATGATTCATCCCAGAAAAAAGAAAATAAAAAAAAAAAGCCGTCGGTGAGCCGTCGGTCGAACTCACAACTGAGTATCACCGTAACCAGTGTACCGCCTGAGCCAGATGGAGAACGCGGGTCACCGAGAAATCCAGATCTGCGTTTGATTGATTTGGGGGATGTTGTGTCTGAATATTTTTTATATTGTTGACGTTGACAATTTTTGCAGGAATGTTTGAATAAAGCTTAAGGCTGATGTCATGCTGAAGCAACTAGCAACGCAACCTGCAACGCAACGTTCACACGACAAACCAGCTCTCATTTGATCTCCATGGAAAAAGCGCAGACCTGTCATACTGGTCGCTTTGTAAAGCGCGACAAATCTGATGCCAGTGTGTTTTGTAGCGCGACTAGTAGGAAATCCAATGGGAATATTGTTTTTTCTCGATTTGAAGCAGTGATTCCGGGTTTTAAGCACAATAGTAAGAAGATCTGTCCGAACTTGTGATAATAAACTAAAAAATATCTTAATCGGCGAGAAAATTTTCATGAATTCTTAAAAAAAAAACAAGGAATTTTGTCGGTTCAAATTTCGGCATTCCTGCAATCCGGGTCGTGATTTGATGAGTTTTTGATGGCTCCCCAAAGAAAGAAGACGATTCAAAGCATTATCAGATGTAGAGAAGTGATGATTTGTAGGGAATTTCAAAGCGACAGGTCGCGCCAGCATGACATACCAATGCGTTGCAACGCTTTCTTATTGGAACGTTGCGTTGTGTTGCTTTGCTAGTTGCTTCAGCATGACATCAGCCTAATGCTATCTTGAAGCTAAGTTGCTAGAATGTAGTAGAATCAAAATTGTGAAATAAAATTTAATCAGGGTTTTCGGTGATTTCATTTAAATATGAATTTGCTTACCTGTTGTTAAATCTAAAACTACGGGAATTATACTCTCAGAAACATGTTATCCCCGGAACCAGATTTTGCTTTTAAACTATAATTTTAGTTCATCCATAATGATTGAGGGTTCTTATAATAAACCGATAATTTTTTTTAAAATCTTTTTTTTTACTCAAGTTGGAAAATTCAACGACAATTCCTTCAAAATCAGATTTGCTAAGACATTTGCTTAAAACACTGTTTCCTTGTGAGCTGACTAAATAAATGAATATAAATCTTCGAGCTTCATAATGAATGTAGATTGAGGAAATATAATTTCAATCATGATTTTCAGACTCCGTTTGGTTATAAATGTTACACGATTTCAGCGGGACAAACTTCCCAGATTTCTCGAAACCATCCATTGCCCTGAGCGTGGTCCATCTATTATAGCCAGTTTTGCTGCCGCCGCCGAGCGCGCTCAAAGTTTGCTGTTAATTAAACTTTCCTAAATGGTTCTCAAAGAGCAGCTGCCAGCAGGCCAGGGTAGCTATCATCGACAACACCAAAGCCAAAAATCAAAGACTCATTTTCGTGTGGTAGACCAGCTTTAGCGAAACTTCCCACCTCCCATAGCTGGTTGACCCAGAAGATAAAATTCAATTTCGGCTAAACGGACCGGAAAATAGGAGCATCACTCTTCAAATGGCCATTTAGCGTGGGTGGACGAGACGAGTGGTTAATTTTTTTTTTTCGAATATTTCGGTGATGGGGGCCGGACGGGAGTTTGGATGTTATGACACCCGAAAAGAAGAATGCGAAAAAAATTAGCATAATCATTATTAATTGCTAAGAAAGATGTAGCTATGGCTGCTGGTTGTGTGGCTTAATGGTTTTTGGCGTTGGCCAGTTGCCGCGGTCGCGAATTCGAAATGCAATCGCTCTCGCGAAGAAAGTTGCAAGCGCATTAAAATGGTTTTAGACAAAAAATATGCGATCGTTTTTTTAAATAACTCAGCTTATTGTATATTTTATTTCCTTCGGGTCACACAAAGGCACACGAATTACTTGTACATAGTTTGATTTTAAAAATTCTTCTAAAGATTTTGAAGTAAACCTATTAAGCACCGAATAACGATATATTGTCGTTCAGTACAATGTTCAAAATAAAAAAAAAAGATATATCGTTGTTGCTCTGTTTTTGCTTATAAGAGGTATGTGTTTCAAAATAATGTTGGAGCTGGATTTTGATAGAACACACATGAAAACACACAATTTTATAAGCTACTAGCTGACCCGGTGTGCTTTGCTACACCTTTCCAAAACAAATGTTATTTTCAGAAATTTTTAAATTTTTATTGTTTTGTCGGCATTATTTTAAATCAAATAACAACATAATTCATAAGCAACCGCTTTAAAATGAGAACTACAGCTGGAGTTTCGAATTGCAATACAAAGATGACTTAAAAAAAATTTCTAAATTTTGATCTGTGAATTTGTGTTAAAAATTTGATAATTTTAATTTGTTTCTTTAAGCTTTGCCCTGAAAAAGGAGGGTCTCAAATTAATCTTACGCAAACAATCTAACTTATAAAATCTGGTTGTTTTTGCTTGATATGTTCTAAAAACTGATAAGAGAGCCTCCCTGTCCTCCCTTTCACCCCCTGCTGAATGGAGGACGGGATCTTTAATAATCATACCCATTTTTTTCGTTCCCCAAAATCCTCTTATATCATATATAGTTCCATTGGTTGATAAGTTTTTGAGCTTTACAACATAATTTATATGGAGCCCTCTCCTTTCTTCCCCTCTCAACACAGTGAAGCGTAAGAGTCTATAACAATCGTAGAAACACATCTCGTAACCAAGTACCTTTCCATACCATATTTGTTTCCATTGGTTGGCTTCGTTAGCATAAATTGAGAACTTATGCTAACAAAATTGTATTGAGCTCACCTCCCTCCTCCTATGTACCTACTCACTGAAAGGAGGAAGGTGTGTCAGATTATCATAGAATCATACCTAAATGAATTTTATGTTAAGTTTTGTCCATTTCTCGGATTTTGTAAAAAAAAGTTAAATGCATTCCTCTTTCCTTCCTATATTCCCAATTCTATCCTCCTATTGCAATAAAGGAATCGTTTCACATAGGAAAATTTCTAGTATTAAAACACCATCCCATGCCAAATTTGGTTTTATTTGCGTTGTAATTTATTGGGTTATGCATAAACTTAAAAGGAAGTACCATCCCCCCTTCCGTTCTTCCCATTTAATGGAGGGGTGAAAACTTAATATTCCTAAAAATATTTTTCGTATTCAATTACTTTATGATGCCAAATTTGGTATCATTTGCACGATTTATTCTCAAGTTATGCAAAAAATTTGTATGGAAGCCCCTTTTCCCCCCTTTATATCTTTCCGCTGAGAAAAGGTGGGGCTTCAATTTATTATAAAACATTTCTCGTCTCCAAATACCCTCACATGCCAAATATGGTTCAATTTTCTTGATCAGCTCTCCAATTATACTGAAAATTGAAAGTAAGACCTCTCCCCTCCTTTTTATCCACTCCTTTGAATGAGTAAGGGATACCAAATATTCATAGAAGTATTTCTCGTACCCAAATATCCTTCCACGCCAAATTTGGTTCCATTTGCGGTTGTAGTTCTCGAGTTATGCAGTAAAAATTGTATGAAACTTCCCTTCCTCTTTCCTTACTACCCGCTGGAAGAAGGAGGGGTCCTCAAACAATTATTAGAACATGTCACGTTCCCAAATACCCGCCCATGCCAAATTTGGTTCCATTAGCTTAATTAGTTTTTGAGTTATGTAAAAAATTATAAAAGAGGCCCCTCCCCCCTTAATATCTCCCTACTGGAAAGAGGGAAGGGTCTCATTATTTTTCGTATCAAAATACCTTCCCATGCCAAATTTGGTTCCAATATCTTGATTAGTTTTCGAGTTGTATGATAAATTGTAAGGTAGCCCCCCTCCCCCCTTTCTATCACCCCATTGAGAGGAGGGAGGGGTACCTAATATTCATAGAAATATTCCTTGTTCCCAAATACCACCCCATGCCAAATTTGATACCATTTACTTGATGTGTTCTCGATTTATGCGAAAAATTGACATTTGCTTGGGAGGCCCCTCCCCCCCTTCATGAGAAAGGGAGGGGTCTCAAACCATAATAGGAACCTTCCCCTGCCTCCAATACCCACACCTACCAAGTTTCACGCAAATCGGTTCAGTAGTTTCCGAGTCTATAGGGAACAGACAGACAGACAGACAGAAATTCATTTTTATATATATAGATTTAGGAAACCTCTGAAAATTCACCGATTTGGGTCGCCTTTTTGCTCGGTGCTAAAAGGGTTAATAAACGTAACTTGAAATTACATCTATTCTTTACTGAAAGATCTTTTTTCATCATTTTTGAATGTTTAAAACATGATATTTAACTTAAATATTGATTCTCATAACTTTGGCGAAGCATTAGAACTTCATAAAGCCATATCATACGAAAAATGTTTAACGTAAAAAAAATTCCCACATCAAATTGCATCACTTTGCAAACGCTGTTCAAAATCATCAATAAGAAATTTTTTGCTTGAAAATTTGCATAGAAAAATTGCAATTGGGCGATTTAGCAAAGGTGAGTTTTGTGATAAAACTTCTCTAAATACACAATTTCAAAAATCGACAGCAAAACGGGGGTCCAGTCCAGATGGATGTTCTATTAACGATCAGGACCTACACAGTAAACTAAAATTACCGAGTTCGGTAATTTTTTTACCGAAATCCTAACATGTGTAAATCGTTAAACTGTTCGGTAATTTTTTCGGTTAAAAATAAACGAACATCGGTAAATGAAGAATCGATTTACTGATGTTCGTTTATTTTTTACCGAAAAAAATATCGAACAGTTTAACGATTTACACATGTTAGGATTTTGGTAAAAAAATTACCGAACTCGGTAATTTTCGTTTACTGTGTACGAACGTGTAGGGTTAGTTTTGAGCGGATTCTCTATACTTTGATCGCTCTGTTTTAAACAAATTTATTTACATAATTTGGATGACATTGGAAATTGATAGTATTTTTCAGCAATATGCGTAACATAAAAATTGATGCTAAACACTTTACAGGTGGATTTGCATTCGTTGGTCAGTTTAGATACCAAATTAAGGTCCATGACAGATTTTTGCTTCCATTTGACCTGTTGTGATTTGTATCACTATTTAGTTAAAGAAAGTCCTGTGGTGAGATAAAGCCAGGTCACTTTAAGACCTAAGAAAATGAATTCTTTACCGGAACACCGGAACAAGATCCATAAAAAATAGTCGGCTATTCTGAAGCAGCCACTCGAAACGAACTTCAAAGAAATTAATCCTAAAAACAAAATAAAGAAAAGATGGTGTCTGTCTGTACAGAAACATTAGCCAGATATTGTAAAAAACCTTATGAGCGGAATTGGGCAATTGGGTCGATTGTATGGATTATAGTTTCTTGAAGATCTTGTGCACCTGCGTTATCTTCACCTAGATAAACTTTCACCATTGAACTTAGTCTTTGTTTTTCTGTGACATTATCGAATGATTTGATGGACATATTCAGCATTCGTTCTCTGCTGATTTGATTGTTATGTAACTCGACCAACATTTGATTTCATCATATGTTGCCCTTATATTCAAAGAAGTAAATAGCAGATCTTTTGACCTATTATTTAAATCCAGTTCAATACCATATGCATAACAATCTGAAAGAGTTCACAAATCTTTCCAGGGTTAATTATAAATCCCTTATTTCAAAAGACCTGGTATTGAAACGCTTATCACTTATTAGTCTGGACAGTTTTTGGTAACTAATTTAATTTCTCATTAAATTTTTCGTAAACTAAGATGAACTAAAGGCTAATCATACTCCACCAAAAACAATCAGTTAAGCAGTGTGATAATAATATACCTAATCTTCCAGTTTGTAATAAAAGCGCTAATCGCTTATTAGTTCGCTAATTTTAAGTAAGATAACCGAGTTTTCCTATTCACGGTCCAAACTCCACCAAGTACAATAAGTCAAGCAAGTGTGCTTGTATATACTACTTCCCACCAGGTGGTGGACTTTGTACATTTGTTAGTTTACCAACAAATTAGAGAGAAAATAAATTTGTGATTTTGCCTGACTCAGACAAATTTTAATAATTCTCCGGCGATATGTTTGTGAACCTTTGATGTCATTGAAATACTTTTGATGATCAATTCACAAAATTTTGAGGACTTTCGATTGTATTTTAATGGGCACTTTACACATTTAGTGTGAGTTTTTTTTTACAAATAATCTACTAGTTTGAAATTAGATTTAAACACTTGAATTTTATCAACGCACATAATGTAACATATTTGTTTAGTGTTTAGTCGATGAAAACATCAAAAAATGTAACATAAAAAAATATGTAATATCTAAATAAAAAATACCTAATACAGTGAATCCTCGATTTTGTCACCTTTTTTTTGACCCGATTTGGTCAATGCAAAATTACTCAAAATTTAAAGTATTCATTTTGGGTTGAATATTAATGGATTAATTTTAGGCCTTCTGCATTATTCCACCAATAGGGGGATTATTGCTAACAGATGGCGGTACAGTAACGAGTTCGATTTATGGGATGGCCGTAATGAAAAAAATTTAGAGTAAATAAAAAAAAAACTAGAAATGAAATAATAAGTCATTATAGTTATTTATCCTAGTTTATTGGAATTTTAAACTTAAATAGATACGCTTTACCAAGTTATCTGTAGATGGTTCTGAATGTAAAAACCTTCGGAAAAACAATTTTATTTTTAAATCTTTATATATAAAAATGAATGTTCGTCTGTCTGTCTGTTCCCTATAGGCTCGAAAACTACTGAACCGATCATCGTCAAAATATCTGAAGGTTTTTGGGGCCGGAGATGGTTTATATGATAGTTAAAATCCCCTCCGACTTAAGAGAGAGGAGGCTCCCGTTTAAAGCATATGACACAATTTATACAATTTATCAGTAATTTTCCTCAAATTTCTCACATAAACGTATTTTGACATAATTAAAAGATTTATTATTGTGGTGGACAAGTTGAAATAAATAATAAATAAATAAATAATTGAATTTACAAATATTTTTGTAGGAAAGGGGGGGAGGGTTTCTTACATGTTCATTATCGAACATATCAGAAATTGAAGAATTTTCAGAAAATTATGACCAAATTTGGCACATAATAAAATTCTTTATGTCATGAGATTATTTAAAGATTTCTATATTTCTATATTACCGTTTTTGTAAAGGGGAATCCTATACAAAACTTTCAAAAATATGGTTGAGCTCGAACAATTTTCAAAATAATTTTGTCAAAAATTAATAAATATAAGAGTTTTAACATGATGAGATGGCATATGGATTTGGCAAACAGGTTTTGATCGGTATTCGGTAATAATTATTAACTCCTCCAAATCCAAAAAAGGGGGGCTCCTATACTAAATTATCAAAAATTTGACACAATCCGAATAATATAATTTTCGGAAACAATTCAACTGATCAAAATTAAATTTTGTGTGAAGCCGTTTTCAAGACCGGGAATGATTTCTATAACATTTTCAGACCCCTCCGAATCTGGAAAAGAAAAGAGGGGCTCCCATACAAAATTATCAAGAAATTGCCAAAATTCTAAAAATCTTCGAAGTATTTTTGTTAAAAAATCATGAACGTAAGCGTTTTGACATAATGAGATGATTTGTTGAATTCAAAAATATTTTTTTTACAAAATTAGATAATATATTGTACTAGCTGACCCGGTGTGCTTTGCTACACCTTTCAAAATCGAATGATATTTTCTGAATTTATTCAAATTTTTATTGTTTTGTTGGCATTATTTTAAATCAAAATATAACATAATTCATAAGCAACCGCTATATCTTAATTTGTGTTAAAGATCTGATAATTTAAATCTGTTTCTTTAAGCTCCGCCCTAAAAAAGGAGGGTTCCAAATAAATCGTACGCAAACAATCCAACTGATAAAATCTGGTTGGTTTTGCTTAATATGTTCTGGATTTATGCTAAAAAACTGATAACAGAGCACATGGAGAATGGAGATCGTGATTTTTAATAATCATACCCATGTTTTTGTTCTCAAAAATCTTCTTGTATCAAATATTGTCCCAATGGTTGATAATTTTCTAAGCTTTACAACAAAATTTGTATGGAACCCATCTCCTTTCTTCTCCTCTCTACACTGTGAAGCGTAAGGGTCTATAACAATTGTAGAAACATATCTCGTAACCAAGTCCCTTTCCATGCCATATTTGTTTCCATTTGTTGGCTTCTTTAGCATAAATTGAGAAAAAAAAGTTAAATGTAAGCTTTCCTCTTCCCTTCCTTCATTTCCAAATCTATCATCCCACTGCAAGAAAGGAATTATTTGACATAAAAAAACTTCTCGTATTGGAATACCATCCCATGCCAAATTTTTTTTTATTTGCGATGTAAATTTTTGAGTTATGCGTAAATTTGAAAGGAAGTACCAACCCCCTTCCATTCGCCCCATTGAATGGAGGGGTGAGAACTTAATATTCATAAAAGTATTTTTTGTACTCAAAAAACATGATACCAAATTATATTTCATTTGCTCTATTAATTCTCAAGTTTTGCAAAAAAATGTATGGTAGCCCTCTTTCCCCTTTATATTTTTTTCGCTGAATAAAGTGTGGGGCTATAATAGAAACATTTCTTGTATCCAAATACCCTCACATGCCAAATATGGTTCAAATTTGGTCAATCAGATCTCCAGTTATACTGAAAATTGTAAGGGAAATCTCTTCTCCCCCTTTTCATCCATCTTTTGAAGGATTCAGGAATACCAAATATTCAAAGAAGCATTTCTCGTACCCAAATATCGTTCCATGCCAAATTTGGTTTCATTTGCTGTTGTAGTTCTTGAGTTATGCAATAAAAAATGTATGGAACTTCCCTCCCTCCCTCCCTCCTTTCTCCCCGCTGGAAGAAGGAAGGGGTCTCAAACAATCATTAGAACATATCACTTTCCCAAATATTCACCCATGCCTAATTTGGTTCCATTAGCTTGATTTGTATTTGAGTTATGTAAAAATTGTAAAGAGGGCCCCTCCCCCCTTCATATCTCCCTACTATAAAGAGGGAGGGTTCTCAAATAATCATAGAAATATTTTTCGTATCCAAATACCTTCCCATGCCAAATTTGGTTCCATTTGCTTTATAAGTTTTTGAGTTATGTAAAAAATATGAAAGAGGCCCCTCCCCCTTTCAACTGCAAAAAGGGAGGGGTCTCAAATAATCATTGAAATATTTTTCGTGTCAAAATACCTTCCCATGCCAAATTTGGTTCCAATATCTTGAATAGTTTTCGAGTTATATGAAAAATTGTAAGGTAGCCCCCATCCCCCCTTCCTATCTCCCCACTGAGAGGAGGGAGGGGTACCTTATATTCATTGAAATACTCCCCGTTCCCAAATACCACCCCATGCCAAGTTTGATACCATTTGCTTGATTGGTGCTCAAGTTATGCAAAAATTTTTCTTTTGTTTGGGAGGTCCCTCCCCCCCTTCCTGTTAGGGGGAGGGGTCCCAAACCATAATAGGAACCTTCCCCGGCCTCCAATACCCCCACCTGCCAAGTTTCACGTAAATCGGTTCAGTAGTTTCTGAGTCTATAGGGAACAGACAGACAGACAGACAGACAGACAGACAGAAATTCATTTTTATATATATAGATTGATTGACGCTTTCCATTCCAATGAATGAAGACTCTCATTTTCAAGAAATTTGACATACATACTATTAATGAAACCAATGTCTTAGTGTTTTCATAAAGTCTGGCACGCTTTTTAATTTTGTTGAAATTTGCCTGTATCTAAATACTCTAGCTCTTTCAACCTTAAAAGCTTAAAGTTACGTTGAGACTCAAGACAATCTGGAAGCTCAGATGCCATGAAAAATAGTTCGCTTTTGAATAATGTTGAAATTTAATTAAAAGAAGTTAATTATGATTAAAACAATTTTAACGAACTTAACTTTTATTCCATTGAAGGGGTAGCAAAGCACACCAGGTCAGCTAGTTATTTATAATTTCTGACAGCTTTGCTGTTATTATTTAAGTGTTTCTATGATCTTTGAAATTGTCAAGAATAAAACAATCGGACAATGTATAAATATGTCGGGGTTCGATGAAAATTTTGACCGCATTTCCGGATTTTCTGATAGAAAAAAAATACTCAAAAAATGCCATCTAATTTAAGCTTTGCTTCGCTGTAGGGGAGATGAGAGCATAACGAGCACCCAGGGCATAATGAGCACTCCTTTTTTCTACATAAGTACGTATTTTCTTAAACAAATTTTCATAAGGACTTGTTTCGTACTTCCCATAGTAATAATTTTTCACCAAAAAAGAAATATCCTTTTCATCTTTACAGAAATATTAAATAATAACCAGCTAGGTTCTCAAGTGACGAAAATATTATAATTTTTGAGCACCACCAAATGAGCTTTAATGACCTGTAAATCATCTTGATCTGAAATGTACGCACTGCAACATGATCTACACATTGTTTCTCAATTTTCAACATCATAAAAATTTTTATTTTTCACTTTCATCAATTTTAAAACGCTGTTTTTTAACTTTAATTTGTTCACTAAAGGCGAACAGAGCACTATCAATGAAGGCATAATGAGCGTTTTCTGCCGGGGATTCTAGCAGCCAATTCGACTCGATGAAGTCAACTGAATAATAGAGCTACAGCTTGGCTGGTTTCGTCTGTCGATTTGGCCTATTCATTGGTAAGGTGTCGGAGAGGTAATTAGTAGACTCGAGCTCGATTCCTGTTCGAGGGGATTTTTTTTGCACATACCATTCATGATTGATTTTTTTTTATTGTTACATTATACGGCTAATAGCATCAAAGCATCATCCGTCAAACAAAACACCAGAAACATAATGTATGAGCATGTGTTAATTCTTTGAATTCTACAAACAGACCTAGATAATTTTGTAATTGCTTTGTTTGATGAATCTACGCCTCACCGTTTAGTGCAATCATGATCATGAAAAAAAAAATGAAAAAAAATCACCTCGACCAGGAATTGAGCTCGAGCCTACTGATTACCTCTCCGACATCTTACCAATAGGCCAAATCGTCAGACGATACAAGACAAGCTGTAGCTCTATTATTCAGTTGACTTCATCGAGTCGAATTTGCTGCTAGAATCCCCAGCAGAAAACGCTCATTATGCCTTCATTAATGGTGCTCATCATACTGCCTCGGGGGGTTTCTCATTATGCCTCTACAGTGACTGGTTTTCAGCTTACAGCAAAAAATTTTAAAATGCATTTTTAAACGTTTTTATCTACTTTTTCAAGTTTCATCCAATTAGGCAATAGACTATTTGAGTGTCTGAACACAAAACAATGATGTAATTCACATATTACAGCTGTTCTCTATGGTTAAATAAGCGTTTTCCTTAAGGTGGCCATTATGCCCCCATCTCCCCTATTTAGTTTATTTTCATGGTGTTAAAACATTATTAGGATATTATGTTTTCGAAGAATCTATGTTGTCCGGCCATAGACGAGTTTCCCCTACCCAAAAAGCGAATGCTTGTAAAAAATTTGTTTAAATTTGAAGTGGAGCTACCATTAATTTAACCTTCATCCGTCCCTAAAATTGTACCCTGGAGTGTCAATTTGACACTACTGGCTAAAACCAATATATCTATCTTGTTCCCCAACGGATTTTTAAAAAAAATTATAAGTTAAGACAATTTTGACGATTTATTGTTTGAAAAGTGCGGTTTTTACACCACTTTTTGACATTTTTTGTGGTCACGATCTTCAAAAATATTAAAAACTATATCCTTATGTGCAACATATAACTTCTAACAGTAACTTGAGCTTTCTTGGAAATTAAGTGAATTTTCTTCTGTAGCTGATCAACAGTCTTTTTTCCGAAGCATGTTTATTGTTTATTGTTTATTCAATCAACGGACCAAGTATAGGTCCAAATGACGACTTAAAGTTAAAGTTACATAAAATTTACATCTGATTAATGATTTCTTGATAATCTTAAAAAACTTCTTCGAAAAACATTCCGCGAATCGTCGAAGTCGAAGAGTTCGGAAAAGCGGTTGAACGTTTTCATCACACCGATGAATGCACTATTGGCTCCATAGTTGTTCAATCGAATGGGAACATACAGTTGAAGGTCCTGGTTTCTCAGTTCATGAGGTCTCACACTAAGAGGAATAGCTTCTAGTAGCGTAGGACAATCAACCCCCTGGCAACTTGACGTTTCCCATACAAATCGCGTGTGCCAGTTTTTTCTGGTTCTCTGGTTCTGTCAAATCAAAAATCAAGCGACTTAACATGTCGGAAGGACGCAAATTGAAATATATTCTCTTTCAATTGTTCAACAAATGAAAAAATGTTTCGAATTTAAAAATTTTAGCTCAGTTTTATGTAAAAACGATCTGTTTTCAAAAGTTTAGTCGATGCAAACGACTCACAGACGTAAATCAGTGTGTCATTTATTAGGTCTAAAACTTCTGGACTGATCAAAATAATCCACCGATATGCGGCAGTTTTTTTAAACAAGTATCCCTTCCACCGAAACTATTGTGGACAATCGTGAATAATAAATGAAAAACAAAACATTACCACAACAATCATCGAGTGATTTCCATAAACTGCGATACATATGGAAATTTGAGAATGGTAAAACTTTCACATTATACAGCAGAACATTTCCTGTTTTATGGAAAAACTGTTTCCAATAAATACATAGGTAGATTATTGAATGTGTATAATAATTTCGGTCGAATCTTTTTTTCATTCAATCGAAAGTTATGGATTTGCTTGATTCGCACCACATTTGATGATGTGCCCTTTCCTTACGCATGGCTCGAAAAGTATGTAAACAAGCGGTACACATGCGACATCTGCGATTTTGAATCAGGCACACGAAACTCCCCAGAACTGTCAAGTTGCCAGGGGGTTGAGGACAATCGATACGCGATGTCAGTAGATCGGCGACAAAAGAAGCTCGTGTTGCATTTCTTCGGGCTTGAAGAGTATCCATGTCTATAAGACGACATCGATGTTCGTAGCTTGGCATGTGGAATGGGTCTTGCCAGTTAAGGTGTCTGAGGGCATAACGCAAAAAGCGCCTCTGGATGGGCGCCTCCTTGAATTCCTTGGCCACTCGGAATAAAAATCCGAGGCTTCTTGAAGCTTTATCGACGACGTAGTTCGTATGTGTTTTGAATTCCAGCTTACGGTCGAGTATTACGCCCAAATCATTGATGTGGTCCACCCGCGCAATGGACTCATCTCCTAAGAAGTACTCCGCGCAAAAAGGCTGCCGTCTTCGTGAGAAACTGATGACTGCACATTTACTGCGATTCAAAGGCAGGCAGTTGATGTCGCACCACTTTGCGAAAAGATTAAACTGGGTTTGCAGAAAATCAATGTCGTCCTGACCGTTTATGGCGTAAAACAGTTTAAGATCGTCAGCATAACAGAGTTTCGGGCCGTTAAGGAGTGTGAGCACATCGTTAAAATAGATTAAGAAGATAATCGGTCCTAAGTGACTACCTTGGGGCACACCAGAGGAAGCAGAGAACTGGCTGGAGAGAGTGTCTCCAGTGCGAACTGTCAATTTACGTCCAGTTAAGTAACTGCGGAACCAGCCAAGTAAAGGTCCGCAAAATCCTAAGCGCCCAAGCTTACCAATGGTGATATCGTGATTCACCTTATCAAACGCTGCTGACAAATCGGTATAAATGGCGTCGGTTTGAGACTTAGCAGCAAAACTTTCGTGTACATAGGAGGTGAATGTCAACAGGTTAGTTGTCGTAGAGCGTTTGGGCATAAAACCGTGCTGATCGATTGAAAAATTTTGCTTACAGTACGAGAAAATCGGATCCATGACGACTAATTCGAATAGTTTGGAGATTGCACATAAAGCAGAAATTCCTCTATAGTTGTTGATATCTCTTCGGTCCCCCTTTTTATGGACTGGAAACATGTAGGCTTCCTTCCACAGTGAAGGGTAGGTGGCTCTGTCAAGAGAGGCTTGGAAGATGAGTCTTACAGGTGTCAGTAAAACCGGAATAAATCGTTTTAAAAAGGTAGATGGTATGCCGTCCGGGCCAGTAGAGAGGGAATTTTTGAGCTTTGCCGCTGCTTTAGATATGACCGCATCCTCTACAACAATCGTGCTCATGCTGAAGCCGAGTGGCGAAACATTCCTAACAGCATTCTCCACGTGTTCTCGGGATGTTGAAGCAGTAGCAAAGGTACTCGAGAATTTTTGAGCAAAGAGAGCACAGATTCCGCCATCAGAGTTCGCAGTGTTGCCATCCAGAAACATTTGAGTTGGAATACCAGGTTCATTCCGCTGACTTTTGACATGCTTCCAGAACGATTTTGGGTTGGACTTGAGGTTACGTTGTACTCGAAAAAGATAATTTTGGTAACAACGCTTACTAGCTTTTTTATAAGCGGAGTTCAGTCTTCGATATGCATCCTTAGTTTGGGAGGATTTGAGCTTATGGTAATTTCTAAGAGCACATCTCTTCGCCGTCTTCAGTCGACGCAGTTCCTTCGTAAACCAAGGAGTCCGCTAATTCCCGGAAGTCGTTCGCTTTGGCACGTGGCGGTCGATAACGTAATTTAAGATATGCGAAAAGGTTTCGGCCGCAGCATTGGGATTCACTAGATTGAGTTCAGATTCCCAGTCGATGGTGACCAGGATATGGGAGATAGCATCGAAATCCGCTTTCTTGAAGTCGAGATAGAAGGGTGCTGATTTTTCGACAGAAGCATGCAATCCGGTGACCTCGAGCGAAACCATTAGAGCTGGATGATGCTGAACTGCCTTAACGAACGGAGCAGGAGCCGATTCAATGGTCGGAACGCGAGACCCATCGCTAGCAAAGCAGAGATCCAACATACGGCCGTTTTCGTTAGTAACTCTGTTAATTTGACGCAAGGTTGCCGTACTCAGGGAGTCTAGTATGATGTTTGAAGGCGCCGAGAATGTAGAGCGCACAGGATCCGGGTACAAAAAGCTACCATGGTTGGAGCACCACTTCAAACCGGGCATATTGAAGTCACCAATGACGAGAATATCGTCTTCGGGGGCGCAGAGAGAACTCACTTTGGATATGCAGCGAGAAAGAGACTCCGCCAGGGCGACATCTCGTGTGCGATCAGGGGGCAGGTACAGCACGCATACGTAGAGTTTTCGGTTGCCAAGATCGATGCGGGTCCACACAAGTTCCAAGTCGTGCCAGGAGTCATCGTCAATAAGCAGTGCATGGAAATCGGATTTAACAGCAATTAAAACTCCACCCCCAGTGTTCTTCTTGCTATTACGGGGACTGCGGTCACAACGAAAAACAACGTAATCTGGTCCAAATATCTGACTCGAGATAGTACGGTCGTTCAGCCATGTTTCCGTGAAAGCGACAACGTCGTAGCAGGAACAAGAGCTGGCGAGCAGATAATCTGCTATACAGGAGTTTAAACCCCCGACATTCTGGTAGTACATGGTGAGTGAATCATAAGATTCCATCGCAGACCTAGAGCCTCGAACGCTGGAAGGGGAGGAACCATCAGGCGGAGGAAAACGGTTAGGAGGGCCATACTTGCCTGAGCTCACAGGCTGGAGAACCCCTATGCCACAGACGAACTCAGGGCCAGGACGACTGATGACGTTGACGGGAAACAGCGCGACTGAGTCGAAGGGAATAGGGGTCTCCGTTGGACCTGATACGTTGCGTCCCGGTGATGAAAGCCCTATGTTTGTTGAGTTAGCGAGCGTAGCGTGTTGATAGGCGTCAATGGTTGAAGCAGAGCTACCCGAGGACCGTTGTAGGGATCTGACAATTGGTGGAAATACATCACGCGAGGGAATGGATCTTGAGTTCGAAAGGTACTTGCCTGTAGAGGCGATCTGGGGAGCCTCGTCACCACAGACGAACTCAGGGCCGGGACGACTGATGCCGCTGGCTGGAAACGGCGCGACTGAGTCGAAGGGCTCGGAGGTCCCCAAAAGGCCAAGCTCGGTGCGTCCCGGTGATGTAATCCAAGTCGAAGTGGCTGGTCGCTGGTGTTGTTTTTAGGATTTTTTTTCTCAGTCTTTTTATAGCGGAAAACTGAAGTGTTGTAGGTGAATAATGACTGAGAAGTGTATTTGAGTAACATTACGAGGTTTCCAAACATTTTTTGTAAAAATCTGTCGAGAAACAAGAAAGATATAGCGGTTTTAAGCGAGGAGTGTCAAATCGACACTCAAAGTCTGATTAGGGAGGTTTTTTTTCTATAAAAAAGTATTGAAGCAAAATTAAAATTTTTAAGAAATCCTTGGAGAAATTGTTTTCAAAGGATACACCCGAATAAAGTTATAAGCCGCCAAACTTCCAATAGTGTCATATTGACACACAAGAGCGAATTAGGATTAAATCATAAATTTCATTCTCAGTTTTGTTTTAGCACCTACATTGTTATTTCAAAACAGACTTTCAATAATATTGATAAGCAAAGTAATTTTTTTTACAAACTCTTTATTTCATTTTTAATAAATATTAGTATAACTATATTTTTTTTGGAAAAAATGTAAGAATTTAGTTTTGACAATAAGGTATTAATTATTTTTTGGAATATCGTTTACGCTTCACATTAGAAGAGTTTTTTTTTCTCGGAATTTTTGTTATTTTAGATAATCCGTAAAACTAAAATAATGAGAAAGAAAGACAGTCCTTATTTATACCTTTTCATCATTTTCATTCATATTACATTAAATGAGGTGTTCAGCTCAATATCGAACTGTTCAGGGCCCTACAGTTTAAAAAATACAAAAAAATATTTATTTGACTAAAATTTGCTGGTTACATTAATTAATAACTGAAAGAATAATCTATTGATTTTCGGGATCAATAAGCCATTGATGCTCAAAATCCCTCTAGAAAAAAAAAATGTTTTCGACCATTTTAATGATTCTTCGATTAAACTCGAGTTTCTTACCTTCAATGCAGACGACGTGATCCCGAATCTGGGCCGCCACCTGACTGTCGTCCAGAAGATCGATCAGGTGGTAGATGGCGTAGATCGAAGGGTGGACACTCTCGAAGCGTTGAATCTCCTGGCGGATGGCCAGCGAGTTGTTGAACAGCGACTGCAGATGAGACCGCGAAGAGCTGCTGCTGCTACTGTTGTTGTTCATGGTGCCTGGATGATCTGTGGTTAATCTTTAA
The DNA here is from genome assembly GCF_029784155.1 of Uranotaenia lowii. Lineage (NCBI taxonomy): Eukaryota > Metazoa > Arthropoda > Insecta > Diptera > Culicidae > Uranotaenia > Uranotaenia lowii. Next base: position 115,647,268 of record NC_073692.1, read on the forward strand.
CGCGCAAATTCAACTGTGGCTGGCTTACCACAATTGCTCGGAGCGTGGGCCTCTCAGTAGTAAGTCGAGGAAATGGTTGAAGAAAGATGCACTTGAACACACATTGAATACCTGCCGCGGAGAAGCCGGGCAAACAAAATATATCTGGCCAGTAGAAGCGGAGATGATTTGATTTACGTGAACACTTTCAGATTTTCAATTTCACTTTTATTGCTTTTTCATGAACGGAACACGTGCAAGTGGACCACTTGTTCGCGGTGTTATGGATTATTTTTAATGGTTGGGCGTACAAAAGACTACCAAAAACGCGGCAAACGAACGTGACCTGGAATCGAGGCTTTCTATCGGCTCGATCGATTCCTTCCAGTAGGAGTTGAAACTTTGCGGATTGCACCAGATAACTTGTCGTTCGATCGAATTATTCCTGCAGACAACTCACACATTCGGTGCACTTGTGGGCTTTCTCAGTGGGATGACCTCTTCTAGAAAAACATCGATATTACATATCCAAGAGCAGTAATAACTCGGTCGTCATAACTCGAGTAGGTATGAATGGCTATAGCGAAAATAACGTAAAACATAAAACACCTTTTTCCCCCCCGAACTTGGAGCATAAATAAAACACAACACTCTCGCCCGAGACGTCTTCGGGGCAAATCTTCCTCCTGCACTTGCTATCTCACTTCGGCAGCAGCACTGCGTTCACCTTCTTCACCTGTGTAACGATATGCGCTATCCCACAAACTTTTTTCTCTCTTTCCTTCTTTCTCCCCCTGAAGCGCACCCCCGCGTAGGCTCACTGCGTTTATTTGTGGTTTGCAATGACACCCGTAGAGCGAATATGAAATCAATCACACAGCCAATCGAACGGAGGAAAACAATTGAACCTGTACGCAATACGCAGACTAGCCACTAATTGCAAACACCATCTTTGACGAAATTCATCATTCACATACGCACCAGCGAAGAGGCAAAACACAGAGTTGTTCACGACGGCGACAAAATCCACAAAACAATCTCCTCCGGAGGAACACGGAACGACGATACGGAACCGACCGAGAGATATACGAGACAAGATACGTACGTACGCTTCGAAAGCTACTTGCAACTCTACTACCAACATGCAATCGGTCGATGCTGCCCGCAAGCTCCGCTGTTCGAAACAGTTGAGGGAAATGGTTGCCAGTTTCGTTTCGGATCGGCTTTACATCTAGATTACAACATTGATTTCGAGGTTGGGATCGACGACGTTTTTGAGGAACTCTGATCGAGGCTATTCAGCTTTAAAAGCAACTTCAAAACGTTCGAAAACCTTTCCTTTGTTTGAGGTTCAGTTCTCATTCTTAAGCTAAATTTAAGTTAAGGAATTGTTATTTTTAATAGTTAAACAAATTTTACTTAATAATTGTTGTTTCCTTATCACATCTTGAACCTTTGTCTCTAAACTGAGACTTGATTCGAAATTTGATTTAAATTTTTGAGTTTTAACACTTTTTAACAACATGTTTCGGGTCGTTAAAAAAGTTTTATTTTGAGTTTAATATGTGTTTCCAGAAAAAGGAAAGCTCGAAAAAAAATTAACTATTTTTCCATGAAGTTTTTTACCCATTTCAGTGAAATTCGTCCTGTAAAACTGTTTTTTTAAATTGAATTTTCTTTTTTTATCAAGGGATTTTAAGGTTTTTTTTCCTTTTTAAAGGAATTTAACCCATTAAGGTCATTCTTTCTCGATTTCAAGGTTCGATTTATCCCGAACGCATACATTATCAATTTAATTTTATTTCGAGGGAACTTTTATAAATAATACATATCTTGTATTTTTATGAATATCAAAGTCAAACACATTTTTCTTTGTTTTTTCTACAAAAGCAGAAAATTGTATACCATATGATGTAGTGGAAATCACGAAAACTGAAAGGTATGTAGTTATATTATCCTCGGGTGTTTATTTTGGCGACCTAAACCACATGACGTTTTGCAAATTGTAAAAATTATTTGATTTTTTATATATTCAAGGTAAATCTTCTTCTATATTAACCCTCATCAGCATTAGATTTCGTTACCCTTATCAGTACTAGGAGTGTCAATTTGACACTACATGCTCAAATCGTTATAACTTTTGGCGTGTTCAACCGATCGCAACAAGACTTATATCAATAAAAATCTTGTAATGTAAGTAAAATATGTTTATAACATTATACATAGCTAAAGCTACTAGTTTTCTCGTTATTCAGCATGAAAGAAAAAAATCCGAAAAAACATGCCTCAGGAAAACTGCTGTAGTCCATATATTACTCGTCCAAAAAAAATATTTGTCTTATGCATATGAAAGCTAAAGTTAATGTCTACATCATGAAGCCAAGACATTTTTTTTAATGAAGGTCACAAAAAGTTCAAAAAAGTGGTCTGAAAAACCTACTTTTCATTCGAATGCTAGTAAAAACTGCTTGAGCGATGGTAGAGTTTTTGAAAAAATATGACTACAAAATAACGAAAACAACTCTACGTTAGGTAGAAATTTGGGTTCATTTGATCAATCAATAAATTTTACGACATGATTTGAATTTAAGACGTATAGGTATAATGACTTTCATTATACATTATACATCGCACTAAATTGCCGTGCATGTAAAAAGACGCAACAGTTCGTCGTTGTGGTTTAAGCGACCTTTTGCATTTCTCCAGAAAGTGCTTCAGAAAGTGTACTAAATCTATTGAAGATCGTAAAATATCAGTCTCATTTTTACAGAGGCAGCCACAATAACAAGCAGCTATTTGGAGACGTTTTCGCACTCCTTGCACGGTCATTGGAATTCCAGAAAACCAGTAATATTTAGTCGACTACAAACATTTCTGATGGGCAGTCCCTGGAAGCTTGTTCCGGTCATCACTGGACAAATACTTTAAGGTAACACTTCTGCTTACTATTAAGCAAAGTATCAGTTTTCCAGTAACATAGACGGAAATTGGAAAGATTGAGAAAAATTCATTCTAGTTAAAAGGGAATTAATGTCGTAGGAACATGAATATGACTAAACGATTGGCGATATCGAAAGCATTAGCAGTTCGTCATTTATTTCCACATCGAATACCATTTTTCCAGACAACTATCGGAGTTGTTGAAAATACTGGAAATAAACATGGGTTTAAAAAGTTCAACAGTGATTTTTCTCGAAACACGCAATGTGGCTCATACGACCAATCAAAACAAACTCTAGAGTATCTGCGTGAACTTTCATTAAGTCGTATGAAACAAAATGTAAACTAACATTTTTTTTTACGAAAAGAATACATAAACTGACATAAACTAGACGCAATTTCTTTCCATTTGGAATAATTGTAGCCTGGGCAACATATTCTATATGTGAAATAAAAATTTTAAAGTGATTTGATAACTTTTCTAGCAGTTTCTGTGAATTCTTTAGATGATTCATACGACGTAATTAAAGCTTACCAAGATATATTGAAACGCTTTTTAAATTTAAAAGTAGCTAAAATAAAATATTTTCAAAAATTTAACAGCATACCTCTACAAGGTGTACAGAAATTTTTCTCGACTTTTTTTCACTTATAACTTCAAAAAACTATTGTTATTATCATTAATGTAATTTTTAGACAATTTCCTACCATTTTCAGTATTTTTTTTTATTTTTTGTCTGGTTTTTGATGCATTAGAACTTTTCTGGTTTTGTTTACAATGTTTGTTTTTTTTTGTCATATTTGATTTTTTGACATTCTTTTTTTGTATTTGTTTTTTTCCATGTTTATTGAAATTTTCACCTTTTTGTCGTTTTTGAGTACTTTATAATTTAACAAAATAAAATGCGTTTGTTGTTGTATTTCATCACCACTAAAGAACGTAAAAACATATTTATGGTGCTTGTCTAAATTATATTGGTCCTGTTAGAGCGAAAAATATAAGGTAATGTTGCCAAAATCGTATGATGCCAAAAACAAACGGGGTCTGTACCAAAGTTGCCGAAAAATAAAATTCTGTGTTTTGCCAAAAAAATCTCGAATTCTGTGATTGGAACCCAAAATTCTGTAACGGTTTTCTGTAATGCTTTTCATATGAAATTCATTTCATGTGAAACATCAACAAATTGAAGTATTTTTACAGTTTAATTAGAAAAAAAAATTACATTAGATACTAACGTCTCAATATTTTCATAAAATAGAGCTTAAAATACAAAGTTTATAATGATATAAATGTTTATAATTATGTTAAAAATGTACAAAATTCGAAAATTTGTGAATTCTGTGACGAAACCTACACCACCACCAAGGTAGAGCGAATGCGGTGAATCAAAATAGAAACATGAAAAACCGTAATTCACCACCCCACCCAGCAGAAGTCCCGTTTCGTTTGGTGGGTGAGGTGAGTTTGAACTGGGATGCCAGGTTCATGATTCAGAATTGAATGAGCATTTTTAAAAGATTAGATACAATTCAACTTGAAATCATAATTAAGGATTCAACATTTAGAAGTCCGAAATCAGACAACTAAACTCCTTTGGAAATAAAAAAAATCAGACCAACATCCAGAAACAGAATTAAGAAAAATCACTCATAACCAGAATCAGAAGCTCGAATGAGAACTCTGAATAACTATTAAGAGCTCCTGAATCATTTCTTAAGACATCAAAATCAGAACCAGGAGTAAGACTCAGTAAATGCATACATAATGAGAACATGAAATTGTGTTTAATTATTTTTATTGAGAATCACAATTCGGAATCAAAAATCTTAGCGAGAGTTAAAATTTTAAGCTCAGAATTTAGAATAAGAATTCATGAATTTTTTAATGATGGATTTACTCACCGTTAGTAATATGTTTGTTAATAAGTTTTTAGACCATATCGGTGAAAGTGATGTTATTTTTAGTAAACATTACAAGATTATGAAATTTCATAGGTGGATAGAAAGTTAGAAGAAATGAAAGATGATGAAAATGAGCAAATAGCATTTTATTAGAAGCGTTTCATCAAAAACCATTCGAACAAAAATCTGATGCGTGACGAATATGCTTCGAAATGATGCTCGCTCATTTTCATCATTTTTCATTTCTGCTTTCTTAAAAAAAGAATGCAATACAAGAATATGAATCTTAACCTGAAAAAAAGTATGAAAAGAAAAAGTAACAAAAAAAACAAAAGTAAAAAAAATGAGAAAAAAGAATTAAGGGACAAAAATTACAAAAAAAAAATCATATGTTTTAAAAATCAGAAATGAACAAAATTTGATTGGGAAAATACTTGCCACTACCGGAATAGCAGCCTGTAAAAGGATAGTTTTTTTTCTCCGTGTTCAATTCCATCTCTGAAGAAATGAATGGCTCGTCGGAAAGTGCAATCTGGGCTGTGGTGAGAATATTTCATGGTGACAAAGTTCATTTGCCGCAATGTTTTGGTTTGAGAAAGTTGGGATTAAGCGATGCTGCTGGAAAGTTGAATTATTGGTTTTAATAAATAATTAAAATGGATCATTTTATTTTCCAGGGGACGCGCTTTGATAGAACGGGCCACAACTCACTGGTGCTGCATTACGGGTGCCACCAAGTCACATAAACATTGATGGTAACGAAACTGCATATCAAATAGCCGTTAAAAAAATACTGGTGGAAGATGCGTTTCAATAGTTCGAAAACTGCACTCCTATAAACGGAAATATAATACGGAGAGACACACAGTGCCACAGAAGGCAATCTGAGAAGGAATCATATTCTGAAATATATACGCCACGAGACATGTACGGACCTCTTCAGTATCCACCTATTGATGAGAACTTATACTGGGTTTCAGGTCACTGTGATATAGAAGGAAATGAAAAAGCAGATGCACTAACTAGAAAAGGATCTGAAGGGGGGATGACTGGCCCGGAACCTTCCTGTGGGGTATTAACTTGTGCATTTAGGAAGGAATTTGAAAAAGGGCGAATTCAAAGAATAAATTTCAATCGCTTGTAACTTGTAGAACTGAAGTAGACACTGTAGAGCATGTAATATGTGCGGCTGCGGACTTTATGACACGCCGACCGAATGTTCTTGGTAAGTGAATGTTAACGCCGTCCAATGATATTTGAAAGATGAAAGCCAGTAAGGTCGTGGGATTCATAAGAAATGCCAATCCAAACTGGAATAGTGTCTCGATTTCCAATGCATCTGGCATAGAGTGTCCCAAAATTGCGTAACTTCTGGGAATCTGGGGGCTCACCCTCCAAATGGTAGATTAGGATGTGCAGAACAAACTTTTGTATCGGACCGACTAAAAAAAATCAAGTTTAGAGGTTCCGCAAGCGCGATCTTTGAAAAAAGACCACTTTCAAAAGATTTAATTTTAAATATATTCTGGGTCCTAAGATTTCCATAAAGTTTATATATTTTATATTTTTTTAATTTTTTTTGAGTTAAATGCTACACGTAAAAATTGAAAAATGAACCAAATTTGTATCAAAATGTAAAAAAAGCAAGCTATTTCCAAGAAAAAAAATTTTTTTGGTCCAAAAATTTTGTATTCAACTGACCAAAATGTGTACCGAGCGTAAAATATTTTTGATACCAATGCCATCAAAAGATGCGGATTTTTGTGCACTTAAACTTTACTGAACAAAACATGTTGTTTGTATCATCCTGTGAAGAGCTATTCACGGTTTGATCTTTAATAAAAATCACAATTTAGGATAGTTATTATCTAATTTATCAAATTTGTTTTAATAAATACCTACTTTAAAATCAAAATACTTGCAAAAAAGGCTTGGATGGTTTAAAGGAGTCATCAGAAGGCCATATGCCAAATTCGAGCGGAATCGGACAACAGGAAGAGGTTACACTGAATCTTAATGTGAAAGGGATTCTGAGACAAAGTGTACTAAAGAAGCATAAAAAACTGGTTTTTCATCATACTATTTTTTTCTTTACCAATCGATTGCTTGATTACGTAGATTTTAGTAAAATTTCAACTAAGACTAACATTTTACCTGAAGACTGCAACTCGATTGGACTTAAAACAAAAAAGTTATGACTGTTCAAAGATTGCATTTTTGTGGCACATTGTCGTTTAACGCACAATGAGTACATTTTACTCATTGCGTTTTACAGGACAATTTGTAACCAAAATACAATTTTTAACCGCCATAACTTTTTTGTTTTAAGTCCAATCGAGTTGCAACCTTCAGGTAAAATGTTAGTCTTAATTGAAATTTTAATAAATGAACAAAATTAAGCATTCGATTGGTAAAGAAAAAAAATTTTTTGATGAAAAACCTGTTTTTTAAGCTTTTCTAGAACACTATAGTCATATATGTCTCAAAATCCCTTTCACACTTAAGATTCAGTGCAACCCCTTCCTGTTGTCCGATTCCGCTCAAATTTGTCATATGGCCTTCTGATGACTCCTTTAAACAATCCAAGTCTTTTTTTGCAAGCATTTTGATTTTAAAGTAGGTATTTATTAAAACAAATTTGATAAATTAGATAAAAAATATCCTAAGTTGTGATTGTGATTAAACCGTGAATAGCTCTTCACAGAATGATACAAACAACATGTTTTGTTCAGTAAAGTTTAAGTGCACAAAAATCCGCATCTTTTGATGGCATCGGTATCAAAAATATTTTACGCTTGGTACACATTTTGGTCAGTTGAATACAAAATTTTTGGACCAAAAAAATTTTTTTTCTTGGAAATAGCTTGCTTGTTTTACATTTTGATACAAATTTGGTTCCTTTTTTTCATTTTTTACGTGTTGTATTAAACTGAAACAAAATTCATATAAATTTTATGAAAATTTTCGAACCCAGAATTTATTTAAAATCAAATCTTTTGAAAGTGGACTTTTTTCAAAGATCGCGCTTGCGGAACCTCTAAACATGATTTTTTTTAGTCGGTCCGATACAAAAGTTTGTACTGCACATCCTAATCTACCATTTGGAGAGTGAGCCCCCAGATTCCCAAAAGCTACGCCATTTTGGGACACCCCAATCTGGCATTTCTATCATTGGTGACAGTATGGCGTGATCAGACAAATTATAAAATTGGATTCCACAATAAATCACAAAAAGTTGATCGCATTGGATCTTCCCATACAAAAAAAGTCGATAAGATCAGTAAAGTGTAAATTCAACTGGGATCCAACACTCATTATAGAATGTGATAACTTGAATTTCGGTTCAAAATTTTATTAACTTAACATAGGGATTCCAATGTTAGGCTTAAAGTTGTCAAATGGAATATTCAATGGAAATAAAAAATGTATACATATTTGAAGGGAAATCTATTTTTATAAAGATGCAAAGTATCTGTTTGAAATTGATTAAATTAATTGCTATTTTAAATTGTTTCATTGAAAAGCTATTTTTGTAATGGCTATATATCAAACTTTAGAAACCATACTTTACTTTTCTCAATTTTTCTAAAAATGATAGAATAGAAGCACTCCATCCATGAAAATTTATTTCAAATATTAGACATTTCTCAAAGTACAAAACAGATAAAAAAAATAACACTCATTTACCAGAAATCATCAGCACAAATTGGCATCGTTACTTAGCCGGCATAAAGTCGAATTTTCTAGCGCCGCACTCTGAAAATTACATTTCATCATGAAATTCTTCGTTTGAGGCAAAAACACCCAATCCACACTTACTCTCAGAAGCGCTCCAGCCAATCGGTGCTCCCAGGCGTTTGTTTTCTTCCTTGAGCCAATCGTGCAGTGGTTTAAAATATTCCAGGATGGCATCGGCGTTCATCTTCCGCTCTCCGGTGAGCACCTCCATGGCCTCCGGCCAGGGCTTCGAGGAACCCAACGACAGCATTTCCCTGTAGGAATGGAACGAAATTTATTGGTTAAATTTAATCTAACAACATGGTTTCTATCATACTTAAGTTTATTTCCGGCGGCCGTGCTTTGGTAAATGTCGCAGTTGTTTAAAGATTTTTCCGCATCTCCCGGGACGTATTCGCCGGCCAATTTGCAGGCAGCTTTGTGGAACTGGAACTGAATAACGTACGACACAAAGTACCGTAGATATTCGACATCAGCCGAAACGTGGTACTTGGCTGCCGGATCAAAGTCCTGCTCGGATCGACCTATCGGTGGTTCTACACCGGAATGCTGGCTACGCAACTCCCAGAACTTACAGTTATATTCTTCTGGCTTAATCTCGCCTCTAAAAATGCTCCACCGATATTTGTCCATAGTGTAAGCAAATGGTAAGAAAACGAATTTGGTTACACCCGAAAGATAGAACTGGTTGATCCGGACCTGTTCATCCTCGACGTAGTCCTTTAGCAATCCTACTTCTTTCAAATGTTTCGGGGTCGAAACCGAGAGAGACAAAACGTCACCGACGGCTTCGTGAAAGCCTGGATTCGCTCCCCGGCGGTACTCGATCGGTTGATGCTGATACTGCAGATAGTACTGGATATGGCCTAGCTCATGGTGAACCACGAAGAATTCCCGCATATTGACCCGGGTACACTGTTTGATCCTGACGTCGTCCGTGGCAAAAAAGTCCCAGGCACTGGCATGGCACACCAGATCCCGGCCATCCTTGGGCTTCTCCAGAATGCTCTTGTCCCAGAAGTCCCTAAAAAAAATAAATTTTTGTAGTCAAACAGGATGGAAAGTGATGGAAAACTCAGTACCTAAGTATTACTTTTCTTATACTTTTCAAACAATATGATTGCTAGAATAGTTCTCGAGTTATGTAATAAAAAGTGTAAATAGCTCCTCTCCCCCCCTTTCCATTCTCCACGCTGGAAGAAGGGATGTGTCTCAAATAACCATCGAAACATTTCTCATATACGTATAATAGACACCTTCTCGGCCTCAGAAGCCTCCACTTACCAAGTTTCAGACAGACAGGCCAAAATTCATTTTATATACGAGATGTGAACCCTCACTCATAAAATAAGGATTCTATATTGTTAAAAACGAACAAAAATCTAATTTGGAGTTTGTAACGAGTACCTTGGAAAGAAAGTAAAATTAGTTGCTCTGAACACGAATTTTAAAACTGAGCTCTGAATTTACGTTAACATTCAAGAGTCAATTTTCATTACGAACTTCATTGTCAACTTATATTTGGTTACGGACCCTAAAATGACCCTAAGATTTGAAGTTTACAGAAAAATGTTGAAAATTGAGTACGAAACATACAATTGGAAAAAAAAATTCAAATCTTAATTTTGTTTTCTTTTCATGATTTTTATGGGACCGAAATTTCATTTAGAATTGCTGCTCTGAAATGGAAACCAACAAAAATAATCTAGAAATTTTATTGATTACACGAAATTTGGAAACAGCTCTCAGAACATCTCACTCAATAAGTTTCCGTGAAGTTTAAATTTATTTCGATTTCATTATTTTTGTCTTTCATTACTTGAAGAATTATTTCTGGAACATTTGAATTCGATATTAATTCAACCATATTGAAACTCTAGATAACCTTTCATATGCTGAATACACCTTTAATCCTTCATTCCATGATATTTTTAATAATTTGTCAAAATAATTTTAAACAGTTGGAATTTATGAAAAAAATGGAGAGAAAAAGTTTCACTTCTTGCATACAAAAGCTGTTAGAATTTCTGTTTTTCATTAACCGAAGGGTTAAGTAGAGAACATTTGAAGATAGAAACGGTTTGTGTTCAACAATCCATTAAAACATTTCCATCCGAAACCTTCAACAACAGAAAAGAAATTTTAGATATTTTATTTTACCAAAAACCTCATTTTGATATAATTTGATATATTTTTAAGCATTAACTGATTGAATTTTTTAAATGTTATTCCTATAGAACAATAAGTACATAATTAAGATTGAAAAAAAAAGCTTGGAGTTATCATTTAACGTTCCAATTGAGATTGTAGGCAGAAGTACCTATAAATATCTCTAAATTGAATCAATTTGAGCTCGATTCAGTTTGAAATTTCATCTATGATTCTAGGAAGAGGAAAGAGTTATGTAGGCAACAAGTTGTAAAAAAATGATTTTTTCAGCACGAGTTTCAATTCTAGCTACGTCTTCTATGTTTCAAATCTAAGGTAAATGATCTATTTACTTAAGATCTAGGCAATGACAACAAGCTTGTTTTTAGACTCTTGGAGCCAAAGGATTATAAGTGCGTAATATCTACATAGTTTATTTTGAGAAAACACGCTTTCAAGTGGTTGTGTTATTCTAATTTCCATTCATTTTTCGAAAAGTTGTATTTTTTTTCTTTCGAACGCAAAAGTATGTAAATTAAACTCTATAAACCTAAAAAAATCACCAAACAAAGTTTGAAAAATGAATAATAGGTTGGCACTATAAACTTTAATTCAAACAATTTTGGTCTTACCACAGAGAACAGACATACAAGCTAGCCCATTAAACGTGTGTAAAATTTCAAACGATCGTTTTGAACCAATTTGAGAATAAAAAAAAACAAAATATTGGTCAGTTTTGGACAGGTCGTATGAACTGTTTGGCATGTCTTAAGAAATGGCTGTTAATGCGTAACACCGGTTGCATAATGGAAAAATATCTTAAAAGTTAATCGACCGCTACTTCCTTCAAGCTAGAAGCGCTCAATTTTGGACAATGGGGTGCAAAAGTGAAGTGTAAGTAACCCACTTTGAGATGTCTAAATCAGTTCTGATGGTTAAGACTGATCGTTAAGAATGTTCCTAATTGACTGGATATAGCCGATTCGTCCTCTGACGAACGAAGTGCAAAAGTTTATTGTTAAACTTATATTTATTTCAACTGTTTCAGTAGTGCAAAAATAAAGGAATGAATAAAAGTTAATTACCGATACTTTCTATACGGTTTTTACTTTTTGCATTTTTCTGTCAGTGTTCTGGCACCACTGTGGGCGCCGAACGCAGAAAAACCAAGTGAAACAAAATTAGATGACAGATAGGGAGATTATGGTCTTGCGAGAGTGGCGAGTGGACTAAGATAGTTTTGCACCTAAAAAGAAGAACGGTTATTCTAACTAGTGAAAACGTGTTTCATAATTTGATCATTTGATCCTAAATTTGTAAGTACAGGCTTACTTAAATTATAATTATTTGTATATATAAAACTCGACCTTTTTGCAACAGATTTAGGTAGCAATAGGCTACGAGCGAAGTGGTTCGTACATCACTACTAATCGATCCGTAATCTATCAGGTAGAGGTTATGAAACATGCAGGAACTTTGCCAAATGTTAACTCCTAATTTATTAGATTACAGATTAATAGTTTCGCTAGAGGAAAAGGCATCATTAAATTGTAAAAGGTTGAGGCGGACACAAATGTAAGTTTATTTACAGTATGCCACGAATTTGTTATTATCATTAAATTAAAATTTTAGCTTTGAGCTGCACATAAAACCGCTGCTACAAGGATCCGCTTATTCCCTTCCGAACAATCTCAAAGATTTTCGATGATGGCCTCGAAGGTGGATACTAGCGATGGCTTTGATTGCCAAGGATGTACGGGACTGAATTCTCTTGGAAGGATGGTTTGTTGTGATAAGTGCGATGGCTGGTGGCACTTATCCTGCGCCAACGTTTCTCCTGGTGTGCGCGATCGTCCATGGACCTGTCCAAAATGTTCATCGAGCACCAATCCAGAAAATACGAATAAGAAAGCTCAGTCTACGGTATCGGGTCCAGTTGTAACTGGCGCGAGGAAGAGAGATACGAAGAAGAGCACGAAAGCTACCACTAAGTCCACATCCGTCGCGAGCGAGTTTGCAGATACGGGTGCAGGTGCGATCGGCACAGAAACAGTTTTGGGACCCGCGAGTCATGCGAAACCAAATGAGAAAGGTGCTGCACCCATCAAAACACCCCTCAAGAACCCGTTAGTTAGAAAGCTGCCTCACATTTCGGGCGGTACTTCGTCCACCGGGGAAACGGTAAAACCATTGAGAGACGAAGCTAGTGGCTCGAAAGATTTCCTGAATCTACGCGAATCCCAAAGTGCTCCTAGTTTGAAAAGGTCGGAGTCTATCAGAACAACCAAATCTTCACGGTCTCGGTTGCAGATAGAAATGGAAATCCTGAATGAAGAACGTTTGCTGAATTCTCTCAAACTCCAAGAAGAGCGACGGTTATTGGAAGAAGAAAAGGCGCTACGCGAAAAGGAAAACCTCCTGCGGGCGAAGGAATTAGCGATGGAGCAAGAATACTTGCGAAAGAAGAAAGAACTTGAAAAGTTAGCGGATGGATACGGATCGGGGTTGACCGATATTTCCCGTATAACCAGCAGCGAAAAAGCGGCTTTATGGCTCGATCAACAAAGGGAACAAAACTCCAATAAAGAACCTCGAGAGGATGTTGGTGATGGACAGTGGGAGCAAAAAGATGAAAAGCCACAGAAAGAGTTTGCTGCCCAAAGAAGCAACGGCAACATGCTGGTACCCTTCGATAGAAATCGACCTGTTCCGTGTAGGTCTACACAACGCGCACAAAGTTACGTCCCGCTAGATGTTGAAACTCCGGATCAGCTAGTGCGACCAGAACAATCAGGCGTTCCGCGACAAATGCGTTTCCCAACCCTGACAGCAGATCAAGTGACAGCTCGCCAGTTCTGGCCTAAAACGTTACCGGTCTTCTCAGGGGAACCTGAAGAGTGGCCCTTGTTTTACCACAGTTACGTGACCGCAAATGCAGCCTGCGGGTTCACAAATGTTGAAAATTTAGTTCGATTGAGGGAAAGTCTGAGAGGCCCTGCGAAGGAAGTCGTTTTGACGAAACTGATGTTTCCGGATAGTGTAGATGGCATTATTGAAACGCTCAGGCGCTGTTATGGTAAACCGGAATTAGTGATAAAAAACATGATCCAGAAAGTGCGTCGCCTCGAACCACCGAAGCCAGAAAGATTAGACAGCCTTATAAATTTTGGAATGGCAGTACAACAATTGTGTGACCACTTGGAAGCGGCCAATCTTCGCAGCCATTTGTCCAATCCAACTCTGCAATCCGAGTTGGTGGAGAAGCTGCCTGCTGCTTATCAATTAGATTGGGTCAGATACAGGAGAAGATTCGAGGAACCGACTTTGAAGGAGTTTGGGTGTTATATGGAAGAGCTGGTTGTCGATGCGAGCGAGGTCACCACAACCCCACCGAAAACTGACTTCTGCAAGTCCGAAAAGACAAAATTTCGAGAGAAGGTACATCTGAACGCGCACATGGAATCTGATGTCTCGTTTGATAGGTCCCAGCAGAAACAACCTTGCCCTGTGTGTGGGAGGTTCGATCATCGAGTGCGAAATTGTGACAAATTTAAACAGCTGAACCTAGAAGCGCGAAAGAAAGTGGTTCAACAGTGGAAGTTATGCGTGACATGCCTTAACAGTCATGGTAACTGGAAATGTCGTTCGCGGTTCAACTGTAATGTTTATAAATGCAGAGAAAATCACCACCCATTGCTACACCCTGATAGACCAAACAGTAACAATTCAGCACGGTGCAACACCCACATCGAAAGTAGTACGGCGATCTTATTCAGAGTGGTGCCGATCAAGTTACGTAATGGACTTTGCTGTATTGATACGTACGGATTCCTAGACGAAGGTTCGTCTCTCACCATGCTCGAGACAGGCCTCGCCAAAGCACTTGGTGTAACTGGTACGCCAGAGCCACTGGAACTTCAATGGACATCAAGTATAGTTCGCAACGAAGACTCTGAGAAAATTGTAATCTCAATCTCAGGTGAAATGGAGACGGCTCGGTTCTTTCCTATTGTAGCTTATACGATAAAAGAGCTAGATCTTCCAAAACAAAGCCTACCGTTTAAGAGTTTAGCAGCTAAATATAAGCACTTGAGGAATCTGCCTGTTTTGCCATACACGAACGTAACGCCTCGGGTGCTAATTGGGTTGGACAATTTGGAGCTGTTCGCTCCCCTCGAGAGCCGCGTAGGACAATACGGTGAGCCGATTGCTGTGAGGTCTCTACTTGGATGGACCGTCTACGGGCCGCGCAAACAAAGGCCGAACAGAATCAACGTTCATTCGTGTGATTGCAAAGGAGATGAAACGCTTAACGAGCTGATTCGTGAGCATATCGACATGGAAAAGGCGTTGATGTCAACGACACCACTGCCACAATCTGAAGCAGATAAGCGAGCTCTAAAGATACTGGAAAGCACCACTATTTTTAAAAATGGGAAATTCGAAACCGGTCTTCTTTGGTCAACAGAAGCTGTTCTCCTTCCCAATAGCCGACCGATGGCACTTAGTAGAATGAAGTGCTTGGAGAACAAACTGGCGAAGGATCCCGAACTATGTGCGAATGTTCATCAACAAATTAAGGACTACATCCTGAAAGGCTATGTCCACAAAGCATCTGAGCAGGAGTTGCTGGAAGCACCCTCGTCACGCGTTTGGTATCTTCCGCTGAACGTGGTTTCCAATCCGAAAAAACCCAACAAGAAAAGGCTCGTATGGGACGCCGCAGCATCCGTGGACGGAGTCTCTTTGAATTCTCTCCTACTGAAGGGACCGGACCTACTAGTGAGTCTCCCCTCCGTGATTAGCAAGTTTCGGGAAGGGCGAATCGGATTTGGTGGAGATGTGAGGGAGATGTTCCACCAAATTCGGATCAGGCCCGAAGATAAAAATGTGCAACGCTTCCTTTTCCGTTTTGATACCAATCTCCCTCCGGACGTCTACATTATGGATGTCGCAACCTTCGGCGCTGCCTGTTCTCCCGCTACCGCTTTGTTCATCATGGGAAGAATTGCAGGGGAGTGTAAGCAGGAGTATCCAGAGGCATCCTCAGCGATAAGCGACAAGACGTATATGGATGACTACTTTGACAGCGCAGATTCACCCAAAGTAGCCCAACGAAGAGCCTCTCAAGTCCGATCAGTTCTGCAGAAAGCGGGCTTCGAGATGCGCAACTGGATCAGCAACGACGATACTGTTCTTCATAGTTTGGGAGAAAAAGCAAACTGCGAGAAGGTAACATTGTCTAGCGATAAAAACAAATATTTAGAGAGAGTATTAGGCGTTAATTGGGATCCAGCAAAGGATGTTTTCTCGTTCCCTATTAATTTTTTCGGGAATCTTAATCAATATGTGACTGAACGAAAGCGACCTACGAAGAGAATTGCATTAAAATGCATTATGAGCCTTTTTGACCCTCTGGGGCTATTATCTCCGTACACTATTCACGGAAAAATGTTGGTGCAAGATCTGTGGCGCACCGGAGTTCAGTGGGACCAGGAGATGCAGGATACGGAATGGCAAAAGTGGCTTAGCTGGACGAACTTGCTGAAGGATATTAATCGTCTGGAGATCCCCCGACACTATTTCGCAGGATTGGCTACAAATCAAACAGTTCAATTGCATATATTTACAGATGCAAGTGAGCTCGGTTATGGTTGTGCAGCGTATTTTCGCCTTGTTTGTAGCGAACAAATCGTCGTCACCCTTGTTAGAGGTGTCGCCAAGGTTGCCCCACTAAAATATCAGTCCATCCCACGCAAGGAACTACAAGCTGCGGTTCTTGGTGCGAACCTGATGGTCAATATCCGCAACAGCCACTCCATCCCCGTCAGCGAAACATTCATATGGACCGATTCGACAACCGTGCTGGCCTGGATTACAGCGGACCAGCGAAAATACAAGCAGTACGTCGCAGCCAGAGTGGGCAACATCCTATCGCTTACGGACCCAGGTATTTGGCGTTGGGTTCCTACTAAGGAGAATATTGCCGATTGTCTGACGAAGTGGGGAAAAGAAACCATTCCCGATTCAAACAGTAGGTGGTTTAAGGGCCCATCATTTCTTTATGCAAAACCGGAAAATTGGCCCAAACCAAAGACTCGTATTGAAGCCACACAAGACGAACTTAAGGCTCACCTCTTATTGCATCATATTTCCTTTCCTAAACCTCTTATAGACGTCGACAGAATCTCTAAGTGGTCAATTCTGGTACGTACGATGGCCACTGTCCAAAGATTCATATCTAACTGCAAACGTCGAGTTAAAGGGTTACCTATCGAAGCGGTACAAGCTGAGGAGAAGACAAAGCGTTTAGTCGTAAAATTCATACCATCAATTCAACAACCCCTTCGTCAGTCCGAGTATCGTGATGCTGAAATCACCCTGTGGCGAATTGCTCAAACTGACAGTTTCCCGGATGAAGTGAAGATTCTCTTGAATAACCGTAGTAAACCGTTGATCGAAAAATCTAAAATAGAAAAATCGAGTATTTTGTACAAATATTCTCCGTTTGCCGATGAGTTTGGAGTAATAAGAGTTGAGGGGCGTACAGCTAACGCTCAGTTTGCAACCTTTGATGCAAGGTTTCCGGTAATATTGCCCAACGATCATACTATTACAAAACTCCTCATTGACCATTATCATCGAACTTTTGGACATGGTAACAGGGAAACTATTCTCAACGAGCTTCGCCAGAGATTCGAAATATCAAAATTACGTCCTGCAATACTCAAAGTAGCAAAAAGCTGTCAACGCTGTAAGATTCGGAAGTGTGTACCCCAAGTACCCCGTATGGCACCTCTACCAGAACAACGTCTTACTCCCTACGTCAGACCCTTTCAATACACAGGTCTGGATTACTTAGGACCAGTAGAAGTCACCGTTGGTAGACGACGAGAGAAAAGGTATGTTGCTGTGTTTACTTGCCTGGTAGTTCGAGCTGTGCACATCGAAGTGGCACACAGTTTGTCCAAAGATTCCTGCATAATGGCTATAAGAAGATTCGTTCAGAAGCGAGGTCCCCCAAGTGAAATTTTCTCAGACAACGGCACCAATTTCGTGGGCGCCAGTCGCGAGCTTCAGAAACAACTTAGAGATATCCATCTAGAATGTGCCGATACCTTCACCAATGCCCGCACCAACTGGTTGTTTAATCCACCCACAGCTCCACACATGGGCGGAGTGTGGGAACGGATGGTGCGTAGTATCAAAGTATCGATGGAAGCGTTGGATGACGGAAGAAAGGTGAACGACGAAATCTTGCTGACGGTACTGGCGGAGACCGAATCATTGATCAACGCACGACCACTCACATATATGCCGCAAGGAACGTCGGAGAACCAGGCCCTTACTCCAAATCATTTTATTCTGGGGTTCTCATCTTGGGATGCTGGCACTGATCCGATACGGAAACCAATCGAGCTGAACGAGACGTTACAGAGCAGTTATCTAAGATCTCAGTATCTAGCTGGGACAGTATGGAGTCGCTGGATCATGGAATATTTCCCGTCGCTGAACAAACGACCGAAGTGGATCGAGGAGATGAACCCGGTGAAGGAAGGTGAGCTCGTATACATAGCGGAAGGCAACCGAAGGAGCTGGGTTAGAGGACGGATATCGAAGCTACTGCCCAACAAAGATGGAAGGGTTCGGCGAGTGATAGTCGAGACTTCGTCTGGACCCTTAAGGCGAGCAGTAGCGACGTTAGCACGAATGGAGATAGGAAGCAGTGAACCTGGTCCAAGTCCTGGCGGAACCGAACCTGCTTCACGGGGTGGAGGATGTTCTGGCACCACTGTGGGCGCCGAACGCAGAAAAACCAAGTGAAACAAAATTAGATGACAGATAGGGAGATTATGGTCTTGCGAGAGTGGCGAGTGGACTAAGATAGTTTTGCACCTAAAAAGAAGAACGGTTATTCTAACTAGTGAAAACGTGTTTCATAATTTGATCATTTGATCCTAAATTTGTAAGTACAGGCTTACTTAAATTATAATTATTTGTATATATAAAACTCGACCTTTTTGCAACAGATTTAGGTAGCAATAGGCTACGAGCGAAGTGGTTCGTACATCACTACTAATCGATCCGTAATCTATCAGGTAGAGGTTATGAAACATGCAGGAACTTTGCCAAATGTTAACTCCTAATTTATTAGATTACAGATTAATAGTTTCGCTAGAGGAAAAGGCATCATTAAATTGTAAAAGGTTGAGGCGGACACAAATGTAAGTTTATTTACAGTATGCCACGAATTTGTTATTATCATTAAATTAAAATTTTAGCTTTGAGCTGCACATAAAACCGCTGCTACAAGGATCCGCTTATTCCCTTCCGAACAGTCAGTGAAAAAACTTTTTTTGTTTTAAATTTACGTCACGCTTCGGGTTACTCTGGGGGACATCTTTTAATGGCTGAAGAAAAGTAACTCGAAACATTACATAAATTAAAAAAAAAAGTTGTTTCTGAAGTTCTGTCCAGTCATAAGTAACTGTTATTGCATTTTCTAGCAATAAATCGATCCTGTCTAGTTTTGAGCGGCATTAGTTTAATTATTAATGAATTTATATATGATTACGTCTTTTCGAAAATGGGCACTTGAAAATTTGATTTGTAACTTTTGAACGGCGCACTAGATGGCAGTGATTCAAGTCAATTTCCAACGTATTTTTTGGATGCCAATATTTGAAATTATACACACTTTTTTGAAGATTTTTTTGAGCTTGTACGTCTGTTCTATGTGCTCTTACACCCTTTTGGCTCTGAAGGACTCAATTGAGCTTTTTTCAAAGCGATTTCCCTGATACGCCACAAGAAGATGGCGTCTTCTATCGAGAAATGGAAAGGATCAGCCCAATCGACTTAGTTGTCAAATATCCGTACAGCTTCATTCGAAATATGCAGAAGAAATGTTCCCTGATTTGGCAGTTTTGATATTTTTTTGATTGGAAGTTGTTTGTAACAATACATTTTTAATCTTATTGTAATACCTTGTTTTTTTTTATTAGGTCATTGAGATTTTAATCACTGGGGATTATTCATTCTTTTGAATAATACCGGTCGAAACAGAGTGTTTTAAGAAACATAGCAACAAAATCTTATAATATTTTGATGAAAAAGAGAATTAACTCATTAAATATGAGCACACAAAAAAACACCCTACACTGTTTTATGTGAAGCAGTAATTATGTTTTCTGATTAATTTCAACAGAATTATTTCACTGTAACACTTTTTCAAGATCTTTTTATACAAGCTTGCCATTTTTGCTAAAATTTATGAAATAATAATTTATTTTTAGCAGCGTGAAAAACATACGTCATTTCTGAAGCAATTTTTACCAATTTATGCTGACTTTGAACGTCAATTTTTGCAACCCTTGACCGTTACTATCTGATTATTCATGACTAAAATGGTAGTAAAACTCATAAAAAAGCATTATTCGGACTTTTGTAACGAGGTTTACATCGAAACCGCTGGGTGGGTTGCCTTATGTCGTACACGCAGTTTTTACTCCTGAGTGTATGCAGAACTATTGTATTTTTCATATTTCGGCTTTAGGGACAGAATGATATAAAATTAATTTTGAATAGAACCAAAAATTAATGTACCTAATTGTTGTCACAGCGTACCAGCTAAATACCTAATGTTTCCATAATTTTAAAATTTATAAAAGTTTTAAAATACATTTTATCGTGATTCATAAGAAACTGGAATTTATTATAAACTAAATTCTATGAATGAGTTGTTCAGC
>NC_073692.1:115668223-115702673 GCF_029784155.1 Uranotaenia lowii
TTAGCAACTCATTCTCAATGCACAATACTCATGTTCTCCCTTTGAAAACGACGAATAACGGCGCCGGCCACGTCCTAGTAGCCAATGGTGACAATAGGAATGAATGTTAATAAGATACTCTACAGGCTCCAAGAATAAACTTTTGTTGCCAAATATCCCGAAAGTTGTTTTAAAATATCCAGAAACAAATAAAAGCTTCTGTTGCCTTCTACAAAAATCATCTATGCGTCTGCGCATCTATATTTAAGTATCCAAGGAAGGGTTGTGTTAGTTAGGATAAAGTAAAGCGCAAAATCCATTTTGGTAAATGGTGCGATCATTAGTTTTTCCTATACCTCCTATGCTCCAAGATATTTCCTGACAAGGCCGTGCGAACGGTGAGGGAAGAGTTAGGGGTTTGTTTTTCAACCTGTTGCAATCAATGGTCCCGTAGTGACCATCAAAACCAAACCGCGATTTCAAAAACCAAATGCCAAAAAACATGAATGTGGAAGACCAAGACAGTTCGTATTACCTAGTTACACCAGGGGACAATCTTTCGGAATTTGTTCGTGCTCCTGAGCACTGCGATTAGAACTCCTTCGATATACCACACTGGGCGTTATCCGACATCTCATTCGTTTCTATCGTAAGAATACAAAAGAAATCCGTAGATTTCAAGCATCGACCCGTACATCCGGAGAAGTGCTTAAAAACTCTAGATCTGGCTTATTTACAAACATGGCGGACTTTCTATCATATCCGAATTAAACAGACTTCAGACGACATTTCATACGATCTTTTCACTATGCAGTTGGAATTGCGATTCACAACACCATTGTATACGACTTAAGTTATCATTTCTGATACGATTTCATGTTTGCTGGGAAAGGATTTATATTTATTTCCGTATCTCAGTAGAATCCATTGTTATTCAAAACGACGTGAAATTCTTGGTTATTAACGAAATCATGGTCTAGAGCAAAATCAATGCAATCTTAGTGCGAACCATTACCCCGCGTTACTCTTATTTTTATGCTATGCTATGCACTATTGGTTGAAGTTACAGTTGTTTACTGGTAACACTACGAGCACACACATACTTGGGTAGGATCTCCAAGTGCAACCTAAGTTCCCTTCAAAAGATTCATCCACATGCATAAGCTTGCCAGATTGCCCGGTTTTATCCGGGTTTGCCCGGATATTTGATGCAAAATTTCGAGAAAGTCCGGTCCGGCCCGGTTGCCCGGATATCGTGAAAAAAGTCCGGATATTGCCCGGATTTTTTCACAATTTTTACAAAGAAACCAAATAAAATCAAAGTTTTTGAGTAAATTTCAGCAAAATCGATAAACGGTATGGAAATTTTCAACGGTTGTTTCAAATAATTTCGCTGATCTACTTTTATAACCCTTAAAATATTTAAGTGTTCCAAAAAGTTTTTGGAAGTCTGCAATTGCATTAATAAAATATTGGTTTTATTTTTTTGGCATTTTTTCTTTGCTTTTACATATAATAACACCTGAATTTTGCCCGGTTTTTGCCCGGTTTTTGGATTTGAAAAATTGAAATCCATGCCCGGATTTTGCCAGGTTTTTTTGAAAAAATGCCCGGAATTGCTAGGCCCGGATGGGAATGGAAAAAAATCTGGTAACCTTACACATGCATGTGCTGCACCATTGAGGGGTATAATTCCGAGGTATATCCGGCTACCATTTCACTAATTCTAAAACCCATCAACCTTCATCATACTATGTGTGCCAGGTTATTTCAAGACCAGGATTCGATCTCATGACCATTGGCTTAGAAGATAAGAATGCTCTCCTCTTGGCCACGATATGCTGGCCGACGCTGATGATAAAATCTGCAAAAAAAAGTTTTAAACGAGTTGAACTTGATTGCAATTGAACAGAAAGGAAACATGTACGAAATTATTTTTTATTGGCAAACACCTGGTACCAAAATCGAATGCTAAAGTTGTCAAACTCCATCGCCTCTTTTTAAGTGTTTAGTTTGATTGTACACTTACTCATTTTATGATCCACCTTTGAGTACATGCATTATTGCAAATATGTCGATCACCGCCGCATTGTGTCGTTTTAATGCTTGTCATTTTATTATGCTCTCCGATATTCACTCGTTGTTCTCTATATTGGCAAACGTTTGGCCGCCTAAGAATCACGATTTATTTTTTCTATTGGATTTTAGTAGGTAAAAAAAGTCTGCTTCATCCAGTACGTCGAGACGCCTTTCAATTACTGCAAGTTTTTTGATAGTTTACCCCCTTCTATTGGTCCGCGGAAAAAGCGCCGCCGGGAGCCAATAAACGGTCACCGGTTGTGTATCGTCATAATTCTCGGACTGCATCCAAGTGCCGCGCTAAGCTGCTGCATTCCATGTTTAACTTTTGGATTAAGCTGATCGTGCAGAATGGGCCAGATTGCAACAAAGAAGTGAATGGGGCAAAAGTAAGAATTCACGGATAAACATTGCAAACCACTCTGAGTAATGTTTTTTTTTTCTGAAGGCACACGTTTGTGAATTCGAGAGTTTCTCAGAGCTTGACATGATTGATCTGGGAGTTTGCTTTGCCCTGCACCCCAAATGCAACCGGTCCGTTGTTGGAGCAGAAAACAAGTGCAAGGAAAGGATGATGCAAAATTATCTCATTTTTCCCGGTTGAATGGTGCAACTTCTTCTACTTATAGCTGGCTGACAAAACCGGCAAACGACAAACATGCCCAACAGCTGAGCTACCCAACAACAAGTTTCGCTGCTAGAAGTCGTTGGCCCCGACTTGAACATATTAGTGCTAGGTTTGGGTACGCAAAGATTTCTGTGTCAACCACTCTCCACGATATGCGACTGAGTATGTTGGGAGCAAGTTGGCAGAAAGCGTTCGGAAATCGTTTCAGTTTGAAGCCTTTAGGCTGTGTATTATTTCTTTTTTTTTTTCTTTCGCCAAGTCCATTGATTGGCGACAACCGTGCTGAGTTGGTTCCATCAAACTTGCTCCGGATATTATGACATTCTAATGTAAATACATACCTACTGTGTGAACGACTCATAATTAGCCGGGATGTTTCGAAATTCAATTTGAATTGCTTTTGCATATGATTTATCGATGCTTTTCTGCATTTGCTATGGGTGTTTGCTTTCTCATTACAAACTCTGTTGGCCGATGCTTCATGGTAGTGTTAGGACAATCTGTACCAAACATTTTTAAATGAACAGTTAAACACCCAATCACGTGATTTAAAAAATTACTTGAATTCATTCTAAAGGAAGAACTGGAAAATATTCTTGATGAATGCTTGTTTGTGTTTGGAATGGTTTTAACTTTTTCCATAAAATACTTATTTCCTTCTCTTGTCAGTAAAAATTAAGCTAAGAAAAGACAAAATCAATAACTAAAGACAAATTGCATTTTAAGCTTATTTGAATTTTTTGCACCCGCAAATCAGACTCTACTTCAATATTGACGTTCCCCTGAGGTGGAATTATCGGCATAAGATTCTCTGCCGGATTGGCACTAACAAGCTTTCTCATCGCTGGCATTGTCCTCCCAGCGCAACCGCATTACATATGTCTGATGAAAAAAAACAAACAAAATATATCCCACATCCCATCATAACACAATGTAGGATGGAAACAATCAGCCAGTGAGGATATTGTCAAATGATGTACCGAGTGCTGAGTGAGTACGTAAACCGGCATTAGAAAAACGATTTTTTTGTTTCCAGCTCCCGGCAAACAACCACCGGCTAAGTCATTCCATGCACATCCCATTCCCATTCCATTCCCATTCCATTCCCATTCCATTCCCATTCCATTCCCATTCCATTCCCATTCCATTCCCATTCCATTCCCATTCCATTCCCATTCCATTCCCATTCCATTCCCATTCCATTCCCATTCCATTCCCATTCCATTCCCATTCCATTACCATTCCATTCCCATTCCATTCCCATTCCATTCTCATTCCATTCCCATTCCATTCCCATTCCATTCCCATTCCATTCCCATTCCATTCCCATTCCATTCCCATTCCATTCCCATTCCATTCCCATTCCATTCCCATTCCATTCCCATTCCATTCCCATTCCATTCCCATTCCATTCGCATTCCATTCCCATTCCATTCCCATTCCATTCCCATTCCATTCCCATTCCATTCCCATTCCATTCCCATTCCATTCCCATTCCATTCCCATTCCATTCCCATTCCATTCCCATTCCATTCCCATTCCATTCTCATTCCATTCCCATTCCATTCCCATTCCATTCCCATTCCATTCCCATTCCATTCCCATTCCATTCCCATTCCATTCCCATTCCATTCCCATTCCATTCCCATTCCATTCCCATTCCATTCCCATTCCATTCCCATTCCATTCCCATTCCATTCCCATTCCATTCCCATTCCATTCCCATTCCATTCCCATTCCATTCCCATTCCATTCCCATTCCATTCCCATTCCATTCCCATTCCATTCCCATTCCATTCCCATTCCATTCCCATTCCATTCCCATTCCATTCCCATTCCATTCCCATTCCATTCCCATTCCATTCCCATTCCATTCCCATTCCATTCCCATTCCATTCCCATTCCATTCCCATTCCATTCCCATTCCATTCCCATTCCATTCCCATTCCATTCCCATTCCATTCTCATTCCATTCCCATTCCATTCCCATTCCATTCCCATTCCATTCCCATTCCATTCCCATTCCATTCCCATTCCATTCCCATTCCATTCCCATTCCATTCCATTCCATTCCCATTCCATTCCCATTCCATTCCCATTCCATTCCCATTCCATTCCCATTCCATTCCCATTCCATTCCCATTCCATTCCCATTCCATTCCCATTCCATTCCCATTCCATTCCCATTCCATTCCCATTCCATTCCCATTCCATTCCCATTCCATTCCCATTCCATTCCCATTCCATTCCCATTCCATTCCCATTCCATTCCCATTCCATTCCCATTCCATTCCCATTCCATTCCCATTCCATTCCCATTCCATTCCCATTCCATTCCCATTCCATTCCCATTCCATTCCCATTCCATTCCCATTCCATTCCCATTCCATTCCCATTCCATTCCCATTCCATTCCCATTCCATTCCCATTCCATTCCCATTCCATTCCCATTCCATTCCATTCCCATTCCATTCCCATTCCATTCCCATTCCATTCCCATTCCATTCCCATTCCATTCCCATTCCATTCCCATTCCATTCCATTCCATTCCCATTCCATTCCCATTCCATTCCCATTCCATTCCCATTCCATTCCCATTCCATTCCCATTCCATTCCCATTCCATTCCCATTCCATTCCATTCCATTCCCATTCCATTCCCATTCCATTCCCATTCCATTCCCATTCCATTCCCATTCCATTCCATTCCCATTCCATTCCCATTCCATTCCCATTCCATTCCCATTCCATTCCCATTCCATTCCCATTCCATTCCCATTCCATTCCATTCCATTCCCATTCCATTCCCATTCTATTCCCATTCCATTCCCATTCCATTCCCATTCCATTCCCATTCCATTCCCATTCCATTCCCATTCCATTCTCATTCCATTCCTATTCCATTCCCATTCCATTCCCATTCCATTCCCATTCCATTCCCATTCCATTCCCATTCCATTCCCATTCCATTCCCATTCAATTCCCATTCCATTCCCATTCCATTCCCATTCCATTCCCATTCCATTCCCATTCCATTCCCATTCCATTCCCATTCCATTCCCATTCCATTCCCATTCCATTCCCATTCCATTCCCATTCCATTCCCATTCCATTCCCATTCCATTCCCATTCCATTCCCATTCCATTCCCATTCCATTCCCATTCCATTCCCATTCCATTCCCATTCCATTCCCATTCCATTCCCATTCCATTCCCATTCCATTCCCATTCCATTCCCATTCCATTCCCATTCCATTCCCATTCCATTCCCATTCCATTCCCATTCCATTCCCATTCCATTCCCATTCCATTCCCATTCCATTCCCATTCCATTCCCATTCCATTCCCATTCCATTCCCATTCCATTCCCATTCCATTCCCATTCCATTCCCATTCCATTCCCATTCCATTCCCATTCCATTCCCATTCCATTCCCATTCCATTCCCATTCCATTCCCATTCCATTCCCATTCCATTCCCATTCCATTCCCATTCCATTCCCATTCCATTCCCATCACAGACAAAACAGGATGAAAAAATCACCGACCAAACGGCAGACAGTCGACGCAGTGTGTTTTTTATCAAGAAGTACTAAATTAAACAGAACAATATAAAACGGTAAGAAAGACAAAAAAGGAAAATGATAAAATAAAGAATTAAAAGAAAACAAGTTTACGAAATGAAGTCGGGCTACTCGACTACTCTTTCAATACCCATAGTGTCGGAGTTGCATGCCACTTCTGATATTGGAAGTTGGAAGCTTTTAAAAGAAAAGCGGAAGCAGTCAACTTGGATTCCAAGATGGCGCCAAGGATGGAAAAATTCGTTCACCAGCATGAACGCTAATGATTCTCAATCACCGCTCCGTTCACGATGATCGCATCGGCGATGCGAGCGTGAACAGACGACCGCTGATTGGTCGGATTGGCAATCCGAATGAATGAACTTTTAAATACGTTCGGGTGAATGAACCGATGGCCGAAACGTTCGCCGCAGTTAACTGGATCGTTTTTTATTTTCACCACGACGTTCGTTGGGTGAATTGATTCGCAAATGATTGTTGAAACACAATCGCCAAACGATTGCACCGTTGCATTCGCGAATGTTTCTGTAACCGGTAAAGGATTGCTCCATCAGGTGCTTGTTTTTCGGCTTATTTTGTGCGTGTTTTAGCCCCCGCGCTCGCTGACGGTTTGTTTTCTCATGATTTTATTATAATTTATGTTCAAATAAGAACATTCAGCACTTTTGCACATTGCGTAGATAACTAAACTGACAAAGGGGGATTTGAAAATGTCCACTCTTGTTTACGAAGCCTAGGGATTTAGCTTTTGGCTACTGGGACATTTTTTTAACCAAAATCGCCAAATAATAATTTAATTATGTTGAGATTGCAAGAATACAGAATACAAAATTATTACTTTTATATGCGTCACATAAAAGTTAAAAAATCCCACACATAAATATTGTAAGCCGACATAGCACTCAAAGATCTGCCTACATCTGGGCGATTACGTGCTTGCCTACTTGAAGGCGTTTTGTTTTGTTCGAATTGGTTTTCGGAAGGAAATAAAAAATTGTGAGGTATTGGCTCGAAATTTTTTTAAATTTTTATTGTTAATTGAAATAACTATAAAAATGCTAAGCCTAATACGTGCGTATTTTTCGCGTTCGTATTCCATTGGGACATAAAAGCGAATTCCGCACCGGAAAATCAGCAGCTAAGACGACGTTTATTCGACTGAAACAATATCAACGGTTTTGATCGACACCAGGCCGACGTCCTTGCCTTTTATTTTCAAATCCCCCATTGTCAGTTTAGTTTTCTACGCAATGTGCAAAAGTCCCCTCATCAGCGAGCGCGGGGGCTAAAACACGCACAAAATAAGCCGAAAAACATGCACCTGATGGCGCAATCCTTTACCGGTTACGGAAACATTCGCGAATGCAATCATGCAATCGTTTGGCGATTGTGTTTCGACAATCATTTGCGAACGTCGTGGTGAAAATAAAAAACGATCCAATTGAACGCGGCGAATGTTTCGGGCTTCGTTTCGTTCACCCGAACTTATTAAAAGTTCATTCATTCGGGATTGCAATCGTTAGTGTTCATTGTGGTGTGTTAACTTTTTCCTTTCCCGATTGCTTCGATTGGCAGTTAGAATTGAATGAGTTCACCACGGATTGCAGATTGAATGTACTTCGATCCGATTTTTTCCATGCTTGGATGGCGCCCAATGTTTCTAAAAGATTGTCCTCACCAGATCCTTTCCTCTTGTATTCATTTCCTAAAGATATTACGACATGTCAACTGCAGCGAAATCCCATTTTTTAACAGCTTACGAACAACACCCAGACTTTCTCAAAAATTTGTGAAAATGGAAATTCCAATCCCAAATATGTGCAATCTAACTTGAACTTGCCCTGTGTTTGCTTTTTGATTGTCATTTAGTTTTAAAACTCAAAGGACCAACGTGTGTTTTGGTTACACCAAGGAACGTAGAAAAAAATAGTGAGGACACCAGATCCTGAAATTTATTTCTTAAGAACTACTGAACCGATTTCTAAAAACTTTACACCGATGATTTACTTGAATTTTGTTTGTCTTACAAAACTTTTTTATTAGGTTTCAGAAATGTGAACTAGATCATCAAAATGTAGTGGTAGCTTTCATGTTGGTTGATATTTTTTACCCCACTGTGATTGTCTAACGTACCTACATGACGTAGAAAAACGGTTAAAAAAGCACATCAATTGTCTATTCTTCAGTTTTCATATTCAGACCAACGATTATTTTTAAGGTGAGTTTTTTTTTTAATTTTATTTGAATTGGGAAGTTAAAATTGGGAGTTTTTTTTCCTTATATAATGTAGAACAAATGAGATATTGCATGGTAAATTTTTATTTAGTAATTTTATGCGTAAAAAGGACATCATTTGTATCAAGGGCTGGAAAACAGAAAAAAATGAAAAAAAAAAAAATCAACTGAAATGTCAAATTGTTATGATTGCATCAGCGATCAGTGAGTAGGTAACAGATTTTGTGTCTTGACAATAAACATTATTAAAACTTTTTTAAGTTTTGAAGAAAGTGTTTAATTGAACAGGTTTGCAAATTGCATCATCAAACTGAGTATGCCTCTTACATAAAACAATAGTTTTGATGATTTTGTCTTGTTCCAGCATAAATTTTTATCTTAAACGTTTACATCTCTTTTCGCAAACTGTTTAGTTTTTAGTCGAAAAAAAACATTGTTGCAAAAATGCTGCACTTTGTGCTTTGATTAAAACATTAAAAAAGTAAGTGGAATTTGGTAACCTTAAAATAATGTGATTCTATGAAATTTTTCAAACAAACTTAAAAAAGTTGTTCTATTCAAGCTTTAATAGAAATATCTGTTTTAAACTGTTTTAATATTAAGCAAAATGGAGGAAAAAGTGTATAAACCGCGAAAAAAAATTCAATATCCTCCCTCCTACACGAACCAAATCTTTGAAAATATACTTTCCTATAGTGAAATGTCCGGAGAATTGGACATAGTTTCAGACGCCGCACGAGTTTGAGATCGGAGATATAGTCCCTTCTTAACACCGGACTCCCCTATATTTTGTAAACAATCCAGAGAAACTGACACGGATTAAAAAAAATTTAACAAAAATATACCTTTTTTGTGTGATTTTTTTTCGAGAAACTGTTGGAACCACCGCTAGTATCGGAAATGTAGCTAGTATAGCCATTTTACTCTCAATTTCCCAACATTTTAAATATAATTCGGAAAAGCTTGTCGGACTGGAAGATTTTTGAGCAAATGAGATCTGTCTAGAGTGTTTTTGTAGGTATATTTCTCAACAACTTTGTTATACGTTTCACATACATTACAACATGATCGTATGGAACTCGAAAAAACTGCATTTATTTACCTACCCAGTGTTGCCAGGTGTTTTTTAGATAATTCTAAAAGTTGGCAATAAAAAAGTCTGGATTTGTCTCGATAGTTAAAAATGACATTTTTTTATATTCTTTTTCCGTAACGGTTGACAACAAGCAATATGGTTACATTGTAATAACTTCCGATCATACATTGCGACATTGTACTTAGATTTAATAGTAGCAGAAATATTCACTAGTCCATTATCCTCAGAATTAAGCTTAACATAGTTTTTAGTAGCCATTATTCCACGCATGATCGAAACGTTCAATCTATTCCTTGATTTGGTCTTATTTGTATTATACTCAGAAAACAAACGCTCGACAGAAGCTAACGAGTAAGGTAAAGGTATAAGCAAACATATTATAATCAACATTGGTAACTCTCAGCATGCTTCATATACTTCAGCAAGGACATGTATATCAGCACCACCTCCTGGAGAAAGTTCTTACTAGAAGGAAATTTCAAGCATTGAGGTACTGAGGAAACTCTGAACATTCTTTCCATCAACCGTGGGTTCGCGTCTTAACTACAAAAGTTCGTGTTTGAACTTGCATTTCTATGACCACGCAGAAAATTTTGTTTATGTTTTATTTTCAACATAGGAATTTCAGCCTACTCCAACTTTTCTTCGTGTAGCAAAGTATGTTGCTATGGATCTCAATTTGTGTTGTTTTCTGCCGAATGAAAAAAAGGTCCCGACTGACGGAGTATGCTCATAAATCTACAATTTGAGATTCTAATGTCATTTGAATTGGAACAATCATTGATTGAAATTTCATTTTTGGACAATACTGAATATTTCATAAAAGAAATCATAAGAAGGCAAAAATTTACTAAGTAAATTGATCTTAAAATCTACTCTACAATATGATTTGAGATTTATTGATGACCACATCATCATTGTTATTATTATTATTATTATTATTATTATTATTATTATTATTATTATTATTATTATTATTATTATTATTATTATCTGGAGCACGTTTGGTAAATGGAAATCAGCATTTCTCTAAAAATGAATAAATTGGTAAAGGAACAAATTCTTCGTGTAGAATTAGCTCTTTTTAATACTTTTTATTTAGGCACATCTGATTTTTTGAAAATTCCAAAACATGTTGAACCGATTAATCAAAATCATATTTTGAGTATAAAAGTGAACTTACTTATCATGAAAAATATTATGAAAAAAATAGTAGATATACTTGTATTGTATTTAGTATAATTGTCAGATCGGGACACAAAGTTTTGGTGATAATGAGCTTAACAGTTTTCGTCAGAAGCTTTCGAAATTTAGTCTAAGGCAACTTAGGTCTTCTCGATAGCATTTATTCATGTTCGTAAGAACTTTCCTCACATGGAGGCGCGTTTCATATGTCCTTCAAGTTTCTGGGGAGTGAGGAATATTCCTACTATGATTATATTTGGTATAAGTCTTGGAATAAACTTCCTCAGATGCGGGAAAGCCAATTCTGCAGTCCATCTAGTCGTGGTCAAGATCTTGTTCCAAAACAGAACCACACTGGTTCTTTCAACTGAAGAGTAATCCGAAAAGTCGATGTTCCGCAGCTCTCGGAGTTTCTGATCAATTTCTTGAACGATGGCACGACTGATAAGGTTTGGGAAACATTTGGTGAGCGGCAGAATCGGTTGGAGTTTCCTGTTAATAACATTTACATCCCAGACAACTAGAAGTCGTATTTTATTTTAAAGATTATATCGTATAGAATGTTGTTTAAACTTATTTTCGTATATCTGCACCTACAATATTCTTTATCGTTATTAAATACATTGCATGATTTGATTACGACAATACAATCCAAATCAAGAATATGTGTGCTAGTGTACCTATATGGTCTCCAAAATGATACGTATATACTGGTTTTGCTGCATGGTTTTTAAAATATGTTTACACGTATTTTTGCACGTATATTTGTGTTGCAAATTCGAAATACCCACCAAATGGTTGTCTGGGTGGGTCCAACAAAGTCAAATTCTTCATGACAGAGTCATTGAAGTTGATACAGCAAAGCTGTTCTCTCACTTGACCCACGCGGGAGAAAAATAGGAACGAAATCGTCTTCAAAATCTGCAAACATGACCTTTTTTCATATCCTATTTAAACCATTTGATCCGACCTAGAGTAACAATTTTTACGACATCTAACTTGCATTAGTTGGAACTACGAATCGCAGTAAAGTTTTTAATTACTTGAGTTATCATTTTTAATGCGATTTAATGTTTGCTGGGAAATGTATAAAAATATTTTTTTTCCAATTCAATCACCTTGAAGTGATTTTTAAGCTTTCTGATAAAAAAAAATTTCGATATCTCTATCGAATGCGTTTTATACTTCAAATATTATCTTACACATTAAGTTTTATAAACATCATTGAATTTTTCTAATGAAAACCATCTTATTTACATGCAACTTTACTTTTCTGATTTGAACTTTAAAATGCATCCACAAATTTATTTTTCTGTTTTGTTTATGTGCTTCAAAAAGATTCTGCAGATCAGCCGCTTTACCAGGTGTCTCAGAAACTTTTTTGATTATTTTTGAAGCATGCGTTTATCCTGCTGCCTGTCATTTAAGCTGCATAGCTTGAAAATCCATAGGCTCGATTTCATGGACTTCCTATATTTTTCTTTGCAAATTTTCACCTCTATCTGGAGCAAATCGTGAAGTTTCAATGAGCTTTTTCTCAAAATATATAAGGTTTGCTTCTCTAGAGCAATCTCTCTACTGCATGATAACAGTTGAGCTCTGAAAAATGAACTTGCATTTTGCAATCCAAAATTTAAAAATTTCATTGAATAGATACTCGAATTAAAAGCCGTAACTAAAAATCCATGAGTTTTATTTGTAAACTTTTTTAAAAAGAAAAGTGTATAACTTTCAAAAGTTAAAAAAAGTATTGCGATTTTTATAGATGTTCCACAAGCTTAACATGAATTGAAATGCTTCATTAGGTAAATAAATTATTAACAATAGGCACAAAAGAACAATTTTAATCTTTTATTTGAAAAATTATTTATTTTCTTGAGCAACTGATTAAAATAAACATTGCGCATTAAAAGGATTTTACAAAAAGAAGACAAATTTTTCAACTGCATCATTGAAAATATGACGAGTGCGGAAGTATGAGGAAGTTTTTTCTTCTGTATATGGTTCATGAAGTTATCCATTTTTACATGATCTTAAATTTGTTGGTGGGACTTGCTGGGTACAGAAACATAATCACTTATTTAATTTAAAAAAAAGCTTTAAAAACTGTAAAAAAAATAAACGGTTTTCAAATGCTCCGTGAACAGTGTCTTAATAACTTTTTTCAACCACTTGTCCTGAAATATAACATTCTAACATTCTAAAACTAGTAATCACATGATGAACTGTGACGCAATGTTTATACTGTTTGCTGTAAATTTACAGTTGATAAAAAAATAAAGTTCCGACAGCCGCTGTTGTTCGTAAAAAAAATTAAATATTGAAAAACTGACTAGTACATGGTGTCAAATGTACTCAGACGCAAATAAACATAAAAACCAAAGTAATAGTTTATTTTTAAATTTTGACTTTAGGCCAGGTTTTTGGGTGAAATACTTCTATGTGCTCCGTACGCTTCGGAAAATGAAATTATGACCATTTTAACTCCAATTTCCCTACATTTTCCAAATATTTGAGCCATAACTCCATTGCATCGAAGCGTACGGTGGCTCAAACAGCCTTCATTCGATTCCTCGGAAAAAAAACACACGAGATAAGTCTCATTTGGTTTTAAAATTTCAAGCCCGAACTTGCTTTTTTTTAAATATTTGAAACTGTAAGGGAATTGAGGGAAAATCGGTCATAACCCAATTTTCCGATGCGTGCGATGGCTCAAACAGTAAAGTGTCCTACCCGGGATTTCCCGATCGGAAATTCCCGGGAATAAGAAAAATTCGGGAATTCCCGAATCCCGGGAAACGCTTAAAAAATTCCGGGAATTCCCAAACCAGTAAAATGTTCTAAATTACTACAAATTTACACGATCTAAATTGGAGAAATGAATCATATTGAGGATGGAAAATGATAGTTCTATCACTGACCATACTGACTGGACACTCGATTTCGTTGGTTGGATAATTTTTTCAACAGTACGCAATATCGATTCCAGAGTGCGCATCGATCGATTTGAGAAATGCGCTGTCCTAGTTAGAAAGTGCCATACAACTTTAAATAAAGGCAGTTTCTACGATTCAATCGGGCTAAAGAGATTAATTTCTTCGTCGGATTTACAAACCAACAATATTTGACAAAAAAATAGCCTGAAAATGGTTAAATTTGTGTTCTAAGTGTCATGTCAGTGTGATCAGTGACCTTGATGGCTTAATCTTAAATATTTTTTTTTTTCTTAAATCTGGTAAACACAAGGAATTTGATAAAATTATGAATCTATTTATAAAGCCAATAATGAAACGCTACGGAAAGAATCTGAATGTTCTATTTTGCAACACTCATCATTTAGAATCTCCGTTTCGGATGCTGTTTACAGTAGCAAGATCATCAGCAAAGAAATGACATGTTGTTAAACAAATGGATAGTTATTTGAAAATTTACGAATAACAGTCTAGAAAACTAACTTCTACGGATAGTGAGAAATCTTTCTCAGTTATCTCAAATTTTTGCAGCTAGAATCAGACCGGTTTTTCGGTAGTACTTTGTTTTTGGGTCTTTGGTTTGCTTATTGAATTTTTTACGCATTAAAAAAGTTTGAAATATTTTGCAATACTAGGTACTAGTTTGAGTTTAATAATACCATATCGATAAGAATTCATGCGCATTAGAGGATTAAGATCTCCATTTTGCAATCTTCATTTTCAATTTTCCCGGGATCCCGGGAATTCCCGGGAAAAGGATCGTCAGATTTCCTTATTCCCGGGTACTCTAAAACGGCCGGGAAATGGACACTCTATCAAACAGCCTTCATTCAATTTCTCGGAAAAGAATCACACCTGATAGGTCTCATTTATTTAAAAAAATTCCTGTACGAACAAGCGTTTTTCTTAGTTAATTGAAAAATGTTGGAAAAATTGGATAAAAACAGCTCCAGTTTCCGATGTGTACGGTGGCTCAAATAGCCTAATTTTGATTCCCAAAACAAAACCACACAAGATAAGTCTCATTTGGTTCAAATTTTTAAGTCAGAACTTGTTTTTTTTCTGAAATAATGAAAAATGTAGGAGAACAACTCTTCAAAAAATAATACAGCTGTTAATTTTACCTTGTTAGAAGAGAAAATGCATTCAATTAGCTTATATTGTGACAGTTTTATCCTGGAGTTATCGAAATGCAATAGTTTCCCAAAAAGACTAGTAAGCACCCATAGAATGCCAAGCCGTAATGGATAAGATTCGATTTCTTAGGATTTTTTCCATTTGTTGCGTGTATTTTCTGTGCTGTTTGTATAAATAGTTTCTTAGAAGACCCCACTGCATTTAGAGAGGGAATATCCTTTACAGGAACGAGGAATTGACCATCATGAACAGCTATATTAGGTTTAAATGAGAACAGATAACAATGAAAAAAACTTTTTTTTCAAATGAGTAACTATTTAATTTCTGAATTTAATCTAATTTCACCAGTTTTAGTATATAGGAAAATGTAAGATGTAACAAAACACTAGTCAAAAGTGTCTCCCGATTGAATCCTTCTACCCCATCTCCAACAAATATTATTTTTGCTAGGATGCAGAGGTGACCTCGGTCCTAAAGCACAACATTGTTCTTTCATCCTGACGATAGCAGCAGCAGCAGGTAAGTATCGGGCAGGACCGAAGCAGCAGTAGCAGACCAGGTAAGTCACCCAGGAATTAGCAGCGGTGGGAACAGCAACAACAGGCAGGTAAGTTTCACGTGGGTAAGTTTGTTTTCGAATAAATTCACTTAGTCTTCTGTTTACACTTTTTAAACAACTTTATTCTTCCTTTAACCCACTTTATTTACCTTTCTTCTTTCCTCACACTTTAATTTTCTATCTTCACTCTAGTTTTGCTTAACTTTATTTATTTACTTAATCTCTAAACATTTAATTTATAAACTTTTCTCCTCGATAGGCACACTACTTTAATTAGATGTCACGTTGACGTGTCTGCTGTCACAAGAGCTTGACGAAAGGCGAAACCCACACCGTGGGTTGGTCTTTTATAATCTTTTCGCCCGGTATAATCGCAGATACATTGTTCTTACTGTGGCCCACTTAGCGTTCGATGATATCTTCAACGGGGGGTATCCTAATCTGACCCAACTCGTTTCACAACGAGATGGCGAAGAACACATTTTTCGTCTCACGAACACATCCTTTTCTCTATTTTCCATCCTATCTATTGACTACTAGGACGTGGCCGGCGCCGTTATTGATGTGAAAGAGAGAGCATCAGTTTTGTTCATTGTGAATGTGCTGTCAATCCCAGATACTATTCTTTTGACCTCTGGACATAATTGATGGCCTCGGTCAATCACGGAGTAGCAACCATTGGCGATGTGGAATTCGTTCTACTGAGCCACGCCTGCAACGATGGAGCTCTAAATGCAGCTAATGTAATATAATTCCGATAATGCAATCATTTTATGACTAAAAAAAACTTAGTATTGTAAACATAGAAGTTCATGCATTTCGGGTTTCATAGTTCAGGTGGATGTGAGTAGTCAATCAAGCTAAGCTAAGCTAATAATGAAAAATGTTGGAGAATAGTGGGTGAAAATAGTGGCCTTAGTTCCATTTTCCGAAGCGTATGAAGGCTCAAACAGCCAGATTTCTTGGAAAAATCACACAAGATAGGTCTTATTTGGTTCAAAATTTTTAAGTCCGAATTACTGTTTTTAAGATTAATTGAAAAATATAGAGAAATCGAGGGTAAAATCAGCTATAATTCCTTTTTCCGAAGCGTGTGATAGCTCAAACAGCCTTCATTCGATTCCTCGAAAAAACCACCCATAATAGGGCTATTTTTACCCAAAAATTTCTAGTCCTAATCAGTGTTTTTTTCGGATTGTTAAAAATAAGGGGAATTAGGGGTTTAAAAGGCACTATATCTCCGTTTTTAAGCTCGTGATTCTCCGAACATTTTCACTAAAGGAAAGTATACTTTAATAGATTTTTTTTTTTTCATTTAGAAGGGAAGATATTGATTTTCTTCGCGGTGCATACACTGTTTTCCCCATTGTGCAAATGGTTGAATAAAAAATTCAAGCATTTCTATGGGCTTTAATTAAAAAATATTGATACTGGTTGCACAAACATTATCTTAATAAAACCTTAACTTAGGTAGCTAGTTAATGTTTGTTACAAGCGGGGGTCAACTAGATGGAAATATTGGTGGAAAATTCGATAAACTTGGCCAGGGCTCATAAATGAAAGTTTAAGCTTTTAATTGATAAACAGGCTCGTCTGAAAAAAAAAACTTTTAGATATCCTACTTGTAAGAAACATCTGGCAGACCTAATTTTGTAGCTTAAAATCCATCACTTGTTAGTTTACGATTTTTTTTTAAATTGTATACAACTTAAACAAATTCTACTCGTTGGGTTAAGCTCTTCGTTCGATCGAAACAGCGATAAAACTCTTCAAACCGTCAAACTTCCGCCATAGTTTCGAATAATTTTCCTCGGTCGAATTCCTCATCAAGGTTTTCTTCATTCTTTACTCGACTTTACCTTTCAACTCCCATCCAACGCAATGAGGAAGTTTGTTAACGGGTAGTTCGGAAACAGATTCACCAATAGCCTTCCTTCAATCTTGATAGATTCACGAATCTGTCATATACAACCGATGAATTGATTTGGTTCGACGCACACAAACATCGAATTCCACAAATTTTCAATAATTAATTGCTGCCCAGTTTCCGTCCACGGTCAAATTTCCTGAAGAAGCAAAAAGTCAGGTGCCCCCCTAATAGTCAGCAGAACACAAAGTAAAATTAATCAACCATCACTTTCCCTCAGTTATGACAACAAGAAGGACAACACGAGCCGCTGCTGGCCGCTTTTGGGTCGCATCGTAGAGCCTTTGACAGGAGGTCCTTGATGTTGGTACTGTGCAAATCAACGACGCATTAAAATTTCACTGATTCTGACCTTCAATTAGCCGTTTGCTATCCATGTACCTGTTCGCTCATTCATCAACCTACAAATATGTTCGAATGTATGTGCCATGTAGCTGAGGTAGAGCAGAGTCGTCATCGCGTTTTAAATTTGTACTTACCTTTTTCCATGTGCTTTTTTCTCTGCATTCGCTCACCTCATGTCGTACTTAGACTCAGGAAAGTTTTGCGCGATGATCTACAATAATGGACGCACCGCCAAGCTCATAGCGGGGCAAATCGGACGACCTTGGCCAGTTGGTTGAAAAAAAAAGTGTTCAAAAAAGGGTACCTTCTACAATAAGCCGGCCGATGAACGTTTGGTTGATCGTTTGCCGTACACTTTTTATGGTGGCAAA
Source organism: Uranotaenia lowii (assembly GCF_029784155.1). Lineage (NCBI taxonomy): Eukaryota > Metazoa > Arthropoda > Insecta > Diptera > Culicidae > Uranotaenia > Uranotaenia lowii. The sequence goes on from NC_073692.1 coordinate 115,686,319, forward strand.
ATACGTCGCGTCACGTCCAGATTTTGTTGGGTTGTTGGCTCGATTTTTTTTTTTGCGGCTGCAGTCCGGTTGCATTTTCGTGAAATAGATTCAATTAAGCCGGTCGTTCGGCCTAAGCGGCTGCCTGTCCGACAATGTCCGTCCATCCGATTCACAACCTATGATGTCGCAATGAGGACCGAGATTTTGCACGTCGTTGTTGTTAGACAAAGCCGCCAGCCGATCTAGCTGAACCAAAACTCCAAGACCGATTGCGAAAAATAATCTTGTTAACTTCATAAAACGACAGCTGCCCCGAAAAAAAAAGGTCTTATGAATGGAGAAGATTAGTTCTCTGTTAGGTTGAGAAGCGTTGAAAATATTTCAATCCGTCCGATCCGAAAGTTGCACAATGGCATTTGAAAAATGTGAAACACGTTAATCTTTTGTCGTTTTAAAGCTGTAGAACCTTATATTGTGTTTTCTGAGATGGTAGAAATTTATCTTTAATCTTTAAGATGTTTACTTTATTATTGAGCTGCGATTTAAGCTGAAACATACATTATAAAGGGTGTTATCGCTCATCGAATCATTTTGTTAGTGAAAAGTTTCACATAATTTCAAAATAGTAAAGAGTTTGAAGTCTCTTTAAAAAATTAGAGAGCGAATTCAATCTTTCTTGTTGTACTAACTATGAACTGTTTTCAAAAACAAAAATTCACTCTGCCTTTATCACCCATAACTATATCACAAATGTTCACAAAATTTTGTGAATGCATGTTATGCATTATGATATGCATTATGGTGGTCGAGTGGTTAGCGTGGTAAGACGGTAATCGCTGGTCCACTGATGGCATGAGTTCGATTCCCATTTCGGTACTGGGTGTTAAATGTTAATGTTAAGTTGTCCACATCATTTATTCAGTCTGTAAAGCCTAAATCGGTTAAGACGGTGTTTGTCTTTTTATGCATTTTTTTTTAGTAGAATCCTTACTGATACTCTCCTTGATATTTCATAACAAATTATTTATTCGTTTCACTAATGAATTATTATTCCTTCTCCAACTCTAAAAGGATCTACAATAATATTCTTTTTTATTGTTTCAGATACCTATATGTCTTGGTTTTTTGTCAATAAGTGAAAATTTTCAACAATTTATAGCATTAAACCTGATCAAACCGATGTAAATGATCTTGAGCGGAACTAATCGAAAATTGATCTAGAACTAGGCTTACCAGACGTCCTACTTTGGTAGAACATGTCCTACTTTTACGACCCTTGTCCTACTGTCCTACTTTGGACCCAGAATGTCCTACTTTTTTACGGTTAGGACCATTGTCTTGTTTATCGAATAATTTTACTTTGCATTTTTTATGATTTCGACCCATTTTTTCACGAAATCCTTATTGGCTTAATTCCATTTTAATACAAACTATACCTAATAGTTCATCCAAAGTATGTTTTTTTGCCGTGTCTTAAAACCCTTGTTTTGTTTATGTTATGGTACGATTGGTTTTCGTCGGTAATTCAAAGCTTTGCAGTTAAAAAGCAAATGTTTGGAAAACGATTGATAAATAGGATAAATAATTGTTGAAAACTGCAGTTTGGAATCTTCTGTCGTCAGGTAATTTTAAAATTCGTTTTCAATTTCAACGCTTTAACAATGGTGTTTTTATTTACAGGATAAGATTCTTCTAAAACGAACTTTGAATTGGTCTAACAGCGAAAACTCGGGTGTTTCCTTCGTATGACTTATGCAATAAAAAAATGACGAAATGCATTTAGCTTAGCTTAGCTTGATTGACTACTCACATCCACCTTAAAACATTGAACTTGAAATGCAACATGAAAAATATTCTAAATCAATAGTTCCTTATAAGCTTCGTCAACTTCGTCAAAGTACATTTAAAGGTATTTTTTATCGGTATTAAAACAAATGCATTTCAAATTCCATGATCGCTGGCGTGGTTCAGTAGAACGGATTCCACATCACCAATGGTTGCTACTCCGTGATTGACCGAGGCCATCAATTTTGTCCAGTGGCCAGTGTCTGGGATTGACAGCACATTCACAATGAACAAAACTGATGCTCTCTCTTTACACATCAATAACGGCGCCGGCCACGTCCTAGTAGTCAATGGATAGAAGGAAAATAGAGAAAAGGGATTAAAAGAATAATAATTCATGCTTTAGGACCGAGGTCACCTCTGCATCCTAGCAAAACAATTGTTTGTGTGGATTGGGTAAAAAGGATATTATCAGGAAACACTTTTGACTAGTGTTCTGTAATCTGGGTTAAAATCATATTCTACTAAGCTCCTGTGATTCCGAAATCAACTAGATCACCTATTCTAGCAACAAACTCGTTTGAATTTTGAAAATTCGTATTAAAATTGAAAATATTTATTTCCTACCAAGAAATGAGAGAATGAATCGTTTGAATAAGTAAAATGATATATAAAACTGTATTCAATTAAATAGTGTTATAATCCTTTCAATAATGCGTTGCAAAAATCTATTAAAAACCTAACGAAATTTCAGGAGATAGTTCTGATAACTGCATAACTTTTCTTATTGCAAAATTTTGTTTATTAAGACATCGTTAAGCATGCACTAAAACATCTTCATGAAGGAAAACTGATCGAAAAATATTTTCTTTTTGCAAAAATATTTGATGTAAAAAAATGACGAAATGCATTTTCAGCTTAACTCCACAGCAGATTTAATGTTTAGTCCAAAGAAGAATGGCGTGTGCTTAATACTGAGTAACATTCTTTTCACTGTAAATCGTGTTAGTGTTTTTTATTTCAATTTGAGTGCAAAAATGGTACGTGGAGGATTTTAATGAGGATTCACATTCCAACATTTTCATCAAATACAGCCATGTTTGAAGGCAGTACTTTATTTTGCTAAGTTTTTTTTTTTTCATTACTGAGCAATGTATCGTTTTCCATGTTGAGTTAAAAAATAAACAACATGGACCTAGCTCAAGCGACGAACTAAATTCCTGATGCTTGGCATCAGCATTTCGAAATAACATTTGTGTTAAATCCATTAAATTGTTTTTAAAAACGAAAACAGCTAAAAACGTAAATGTAAATCCACGGAAGCAACTCGATCAAGATATCCATGCTTAATAAAAGGAAAAAATGACAGTGTTCGGCATTAAAGCGCTAATCGCTAATTTGTATGTTCCGTTTTTTGTTAAATAATTATCGTTTTAATTCAGTTTTTGACCAAACGTTTAAACTAACAGATAGACAAACTCCACAACAAAAAATCAGTTAAGGAAGAATGCTGAAATATGGTTTTTTCTTGTGTCTGGCGTTAAATCGCTAATCGCTAATTAGTCCGCTACTTTTTTGCTGGCAAATTTTCTTATTACGGGATTTCTGTTGAAATAACGGATAAACAAACTCCACTAGGTGCTATTTTTCAAGCTGGAATGCTGATAAATGTTATTTTCTGCAAGGTGATGGAGTTTTTTCAGCCGTAATTTTTCTAAAAATAAAGTTATAAAATAAATATATAAACAAAAATGTAGCGAACTAACTACCGAATAGCGTTTTAATGCCGACCTCTGAAAAATGAGCATATGCCAAATGTCGTGAAATCGCCAAAAATTTAAAGTGTGCTCGAAAAAAAAACCGAAGCAATCGTCAACAACGTGCTGGCTCCTCTCACTTTGGAAAAAATCCCGGAAAAAGTACGCAAAAATTTATGTAAACCCCTTTTTAAAATAAAAATCACAAAAAAGCATCCTTCTTTTCATCCTACTTCAGAATGAAAAACGTCCTACTTTTTCATAGTGTTTTTAACAAAATGTCCTACTTCCAGAACTTTTAATCTGGTTAGCCTATCTAAAACGGCACTACTTACTTTTCCTAAGATTTAGGCAATGATTATTAATGAGTTTTATCGCAATGTTTAAAAAAAATCTGAAAGATCTTTCCATTCAAACTTTGTAATTTTTGCTGAAATTTATGGAATGAAATAATGTTACTAGAAGTTTTAAAAACATATGCATTTTCTGTTGCAATTTTCACCAATCAATGCTGACTTTGAACGTAACCCTTGAACGTTATGAACTGATTCTTAAAGACTAAAATAGTACAAAAACTCATAGAAAAGCACTTTTTGGATTTTTGTAACAAGTTATCCATCAAAGTATCAAATTATCACGTAGTTTCTAAAAGTAAAATATGATCTTGAGCGGAACTACTAGCTTCCAAAATAAACTTCAAGTTGCGCTGACTTATGCTTTATGTCTCACATGCAGTTTTAACACCTGAATGTATGCAGCACCTTTGTATTTTTCTTATCATTTCAGCTTTAAGGACAGAAAAGATTTAAAATTAAGTTCGAACAGAACCAGGCATACAAAAAGATTAATTTTTTGGGGTATAATTTTTTTTTATTATTTCCTTAAGAGTGAAGACGGAATGGGCAAGGAAGATTTTCATACATATTTTTTGGCATAATTCGAGAACTTATGAAGCCATCCTCATTGCCATTATATTTCGAACTCTAAGAAGCAGCTTTCAATTGAAAAATTATTCTTGATGTTGAAATTCCATATGAAAACGATATCCCAATGTACAATAATTCAAATTATTTCTAACATAAATTTCTTTTCTTAACGAACACACATATAAACTTCTAACTTGGATGATTTGAAGGCTATCCTCTAGGCCACGATTGGCGGTTAAGTCGGCAGTGACCTATTTCATAAGAAACTGGAACTTATCATAAACTTCATTCTATGAATGAGTTGTTTATAGCAAGGTTGCCGAAATCATAGAAAAATCTGTACATATCAAACAATTTTGAGCAAATTTTATCACAGAATCTGTGTCACAGAACAAAGAACTATGAAATATTCACAGAATGCACCGAGTTTTTGCATTTCGAATGGATTCTCAAAGTTATAATTTTTTTTGGCCTATGAAACATTTAAATTTCTTACATTGAATTAGAAAAGTATGATAAGATTTTGTAATTTAATATGATTTTCCCCAACTAATATATAAACAAAACTCAATTTATCATGAATTTCAATGAAATTAGCCGCAGTTAGCCGCAGCCCATGGAGTAGAGGATAGCTTTCAAGCAAATATATTAAAACAAATATACCTCACTGTCAGCCTTCTTCATATATCCTATCAAGGACACGCATGTCAGCACCACCTACTGACGAAAGTTCCTACTAAAGCCGCTGATCGTACCGCCATCACCATCTCTAGCAGCAACAGCGCCACCTACAAGTCAAAAATCTGCCAGAAGTAGTTCAGATCGTCGATGTTTGTACATGGTAGTTAGAACTTTCTCCATAGGATGGCGTGCTTGATGTGTCGCCTTGTTTTTTGAAGAGTGAGGTATATTGGTTTTACTATATTTGTTTCAAGTCTTCTAAGCCAGCGGGTATGAGATCGAATCCCGGTCACGGCATACATAATGCATTTTGTGTGGGTTGGCGGTTTTAGCATTTCTAAGAGGCAAGCCATAATATCCTCGAAAGATGTATGCTTAGAGTTTAGAAAAAGAATCTCTTCAAGAAAACATAAAGTTTTATTAAGATCCTGTATTTGTTTGTGTTGAAATTTAAAAAAAAATAGCATCACGAAAATTCAGTTTTAGAATAAAATAATAAAACATAATAATTTTTCCTCAAAAACACCTTGATTTAAAGCTATTTAAAGTTTTTTTTATTGCAAAATCTAAAAAAAAAAGTACGCTTTTGACTTTTTTATTGCTTCTAAAGTTGTTCGGAGCACAGAACGTCCTCATTCAAATAATCATTCAACTATAATAAAGAATTGAATTTTTGAGATAAAAAAATCTAAAATTTTAGTTGAAAAAATCGATTTTCTCAAAATAACATACAATGAATCAAAATGAAAATAGATTTTTTTTAAGTAAGTAATAAATTTAAGTTGATATTTTACGAACAACTTTGGAAGGCTAAGTCCCTGTTATTTCCGTTGAAACATTAATTTTCGAAATTAAATACCTTTGAAGACAAAATTTAATAACAGTTTTCACAGTTAATAAGCTAAGAAAAAGAGCTATTAAACATGTTGACAGAACAAAACAGTTCCGCTCCAGATCATATTTTAGTTCCACTCAAGATCAGCATAGTTTTGGTCAACATCTGAATTCTTACTTCAGTAAAATAGCTCTAAGGTTATAAGAATTTATTTCAAACTATTTTATAAATCACCATAGTACCAAGTATAAGTATAAGTATAAGTATAAGTATAAGTATAAGTATAATTATAAGTATAAGTATAAGTATAATTATAAGTATAAGTATAAGTATAAGTATAAGTATAAGTATAAGTATAAGTATAAGTATAAGTATAAGTATAAGTATAAGTATAAGTATAAGTATAAGTATAAGTATAAGTATAAGTATAAGTATAAGTATAAGTATAAGTATAAGTATAAGTATAAGTATAAGTATAAGTATAAGTATAAGTATAAGTATAAGTATAAGTATAAGTATAAGTATAAGTATAAGTATAAGTATAAGTATAAGTATAAGTATAAGTATAAGTATAAGTATAAGTATAAGTATAAGTATAAGTATAAGTATAAGTATAAGTATAAGTATAAGTATAAGTATAAGTATAAGTATAAGTATAAGTATAAGTATAAGTATAAGTATAAGTATAAGTATAAGTATAAGTATAAGTATAAGTATAAGTATAAGTATAAGTATAAGTATAAGTATAAGTATAAGTATAAGTATAAGTATAAGTATAAGTATAAGTATAAGTATAAGTATAAGTATAAGTATAAGTATAAGTATAAGTATAAGTATAAGTATAAGTATAAGTATAAGTATAAGTATAAGTATAAGTATAAGTATAAGTATAAGTATAAGTATAAGTATAAGTATAAGTATAAGTATAAGTATAAGTATAAGTATAAGTATAAGTATAAGTATAAGTATAAGTATAAGTATAAGTATAAGTATAAGTATAAGTATAAGTATAAGTATAAGTATAAGTATAAGTATAAGTATAAGTATAAGTATAAGTATAAGTATAAGTATAAGTATAAGTATAAGTATAAGTATAAGTATAAGTATAAGTATAAGTATAAGTATAAGTATAAGTATAAGTATAAGTATAAGTATAAGTATAAGTATAAGTATAAGTATAAGTATAAGTATAAGTATAAGTATAAGTATAAGTATAAGTATAAGTATAAGTATAAGTATAAGTATAAGTATAAGTATAAGTATAAGTATAAGTATAAGTATAAGTATAAGTATAAGTATAAGTATAAGTATAAGTATAAGTATAAGTATAAGTATAAGTATAAGTATAAGTATAAGTATAAGTATAAGTATAAGTATAAGTATAAGTATAAGTATAAGTATAAGTATAAGTATAAGTATAAGTATAAGTATAAGTATAAGTATAAGTATAAGTATAAGTATAAGTATAAGTATAAGTATAAGTATAAGTATAAGTATAAGTATAAGTATAAGTATAAGTATAAGTATAAGTATAAGTATAAGTATAAGTATAAGTATAAGTATAAGTATAAGTATAAGTATAAGTATAAGTATAAGTATAAGTATAAGTATAAGTATAAGTATAAGTATAAGTATAAGTATAAGTATAAGTATAAGTATAAGTATAAGTATAAGTATAAGTATAAGTATAAGTATAAGTATAAGTATAAGTATAAGTATAAGTATAAGTATAAGTATAAGTATAAGTATAAGTATAAGTATAAGTATAAGTATAAGTATAAGTATAAGTATAAGTATAAGTATAAGTATAAGTATAAGTATAAGTATAAGTATAAGTATAAGTATAAGTATAAGTATAAGTATAAGTATAAGTATAAGTATAAGTATAAGTATAAGTATAAGTATAAGTATAAGTATAAGTATAAGTATAAGTATAAGTATAAGTATAAGTATAAGTATAAGTATAAGTATAAGTATAAGTATAAGTATAAGTATAAGTATAAGTATAAGTATAAGTATAAGTATAAGTATAAGTATAAGTATAAGTATAAGTATAAGTATAAGTATAAGTATAAGTATAAGTATAAGTATAAGTATAAGTATAAGTATAAGTATAAGTATAAGTATAAGTATAAGTATAAGTATAAGTATAAGTATAAGTATAAGTATAAGTATAAGTATAAGTATAAGTATAAGTATAAGTATAAGTATAAGTATAAGTATAAGTATAAGTATAAGTATAAGTATAAGTATAAGTATAAGTATAAGTATAAGTATAAGTATAAGTATAAGTATAAGTATAAGTATAAGTATAAGTATAAGTATAAGTATAAGTATAAGTATAAGTATAAGTATAAGTATAAGTATAAGTATAAGTATAAGTATAAGTATAAGTATAAGTATAAGTATAAGTATAAGTATAAGTATAAGTATAAGTATAAGTATAAGTATAAGTATAAGTATAAGTATAAGTATAAGTATAAGTATAAGTATAAGTATAAGTATAAGTATAAGTATAAGTATAAGTATAAGTATAAGTATAAGTATAAGTATAAGTATAAGTATAAGTATAAGTATAAGTATAAGTATAAGTATAAGTATAAGTATAAGTATAAGTATAAGTATAAGTATAAGTATAAGTATAAGTATAAGTATAAGTATAAGTATAAGTATAAGTATAAGTATAAGTATAAGTATAAGTATAAGTATAAGTATAAGTATAAGTATAAGTATAAGTATAAGTATAAGTATAAGTATAAGTATAAGTATAAGTATAAGTATAAGTATAAGTATAAGTATAAGTATAAGTATAAGTATAAGTATAAGTATAAGTATAAGTATAAGTATAAGTATAAGTATAAGTATAAGTATAAGTATAAGTATAAGTATAAGTATAAGTATAAGTATAAGTATAAGTATAAGTATAAGTATAAGTATAAGTATAAGTATAAGTATAAGTATAAGTATAAGTATAAGTATAAGTATAAGTATAAGTATAAGTATAAGTATAAGTATAAGTATAAGTATAAGTATAAGTATAAGTATAAGTATAAGTATAAGTATAAGTATAAGTATAAGTATAAGTATAAGTATAAGTATAAGTATAAGTATAAGTATAAGTATAAGTATAAGTATAAGTATAAGTATAAGTATAAGTATAAGTATAAGTATAAGTATAAGTATAAGTATAAGTATAAGTATAAGTATAAGTATAAGTATAAGTATAAGTATAAGTATAAGTATAAGTATAAGTATAAGTATAAGTATAAGTATAAGTATAAGTATAAGTATAAGTATAAGTATAAGTATAAGTATAAGTATAAGTATAAGTATAAGTATAAGTATAAGTATAAGTATAAGTATAAGTATAAGTATAAGTATAAGTATAAGTATAAGTATAAGTATAAGTATAAGTATAAGTATAAGTATAAGTATAAGTATAAGTATAAGTATAAGTATAAGTATAAGTATAAGTATAAGTATAAGTATAAGTATAAGTATAAGTATAAGTATAAGTATAAGTATAAGTATAAGTATAAGTATAAGTATAAGTATAAGTATAAGTATAAGTATAAGTATAAGTATAAGTATAAGTATAAGTATAAGTATAAGTATAAGTATAAGTATAAGTATAAGTATAAGTATAAGTATAAGTATAAGTATAAGTATAAGTATAAGTATAAGTATAAGTATAAGTATAAGTATAAGTATAAGTATAAGTATAAGTATAAGTATAAGTATAAGTATAAGTATAAGTATAAGTATAAGTATAAGTATAAGTATAAGTATAAGTATAAGTATAAGTATAAGTATAAGTATAAGTATAAGTATAAGTATAAGTATAAGTATAAGTATAAGTATAAGTATAAGTATAAGTATAAGTATAAGTATAAGTATAAGTATAAGTATAAGTATAAGTATAAGTATAAGTATAAGTATAAGTATAAGTATAAGTATAAGTATAAGTATAAGTATAAGTATAAGTATAAGTATAAGTATAAGTATAAGTATAAGTATAAGTATAAGTATAAGAAGGGTAGTTATTGAACAGGTACCAGATAATGAACACTAGTAAAACATAAGCAAATTAAAACAATCACATACAGTAGAAAAATTAATCAAAAATTGTTGTGCCACTATAGTAGCATTTTTTACGTCTGTTCAAATTTTTTTTCAGAACTTCGAACTCTAAGAGCCACAATCTGCGAAACTTTAATTTTTGATCAAATTTTTATATAATTTTGTGTTTGCATAATGAAAACAGCCCTTTTTTGATTGGAAGAAAAATGGGTTAAAAACAAATTAAAGTCTGTTTCACAAAGAATCTGGTCGCATCTTTTCATTTACTGCAGCGCCCCTAGTTGTCACATCACGAACCTATTGACAGTGTTTTGATCCGGATGGTTTGTTTACTTAGTGGTGAAAATTTCATCAAGATTGAAGCAGTCAGTCAAAAGTTATCGACAATGGAACGCGAAAGGCGAGAGAAAATTCTGCACACTCACGTATAGAAACCGACGTGGTCAGGAGTAAAGATCGCGAAATTCCTGAAATATGCTGCAACGTTACCGGGAGACCCTTACGGTGGATCGAGCAAAACAAACCAGGCGTAAAAGTGGAACATATGACCGGAAACTGCGAGCAAAGGTAATTCGATCAGTTCACATTAATCCTGGAATCTCCTTGCGTGATTTGGCGAAAAAGTTCAAGACGAACCACAGTACAGCTCGACGAATTTGTTTGCGAGAAGGCTTGCGGTCGTATCATGCAAGCAAACACCCCAACAGGATGCTGAAACAAAACATGGTTGCCAAAACCAGGGCAAGGAAGTTGTACGAGAAAGTGTGGACCAAGTACAACAGATGCATTTTGATGGACGACGAAACTTACGTCAAGATGGATTTTGGACAAATACCCGGTAACAAATTTTACCTTGCGAAGCGTAAAGGAAATGTTGCGGATAGATTCAAGTTTATTTTCGCAGATAAATTTGCTCGTAAGTTGATAATTTGGCAAGGGATCTGTTGTTGTGGGAAGAAGACTAAGATTTTCATCACTGGGGACACAATGAATGGAAATGTTTACAAAGAAGAATGTCTCCAGAAGAGGGTTTTGCCATTCATTCGGTCCCGCCAAGGTCCGGTGAAGTTCTGGCCGGACATGGCATGTCCGAAATGTTTTTTTTTTGAGCCCCCTGGTAATGGACGCTAACTGTTCTCAGCATGTCTGGCAGCAAACAAGAAAATAACATCAAAAACTCTAACGCGGACAAACTTTAATCATGCTGAGAACGTAAAAAATATTATTTACTACGAGGAAGTATGAAAAAACATGTTTTAATGCATCGATTCTGGAGGGTTTGTAAACGGGAGAGGAGAGGCAATGGTGCTCTACCCCAAACCGCTATCAAATAATATAGACGGAAGTGTATAAAGGCAAAATAGAATTTCAGTAAAACATGACGTGGAACAAATGCTTTTACTGTCCATAAAATAGCGCTAAAAGATGATATTTGTTTTTGCAATTGATCAATGTGGAAGCGCCAAGAGAAAGTTTCGTGTAGAGTTATTCCCAAGTACTTGAAGTTTGTTGCCTTTTCAATTATTGTTGTAGATAGTTTAGGATCGTTGTGTGGTTCGATTTTTTTCCGAGGAGAGTGAAAAATCATGTACTTTGTTTTAGCAAGATTCAAGGTCAGGAGGTTGGCGGAAAAATAACTATTAAGAACTCTTAAATCTTCTTCCATATGGTTGATAATAATATTGGAACAGTTTGCGGGATAAAAGAGAGCTGTGTCATCTGCAAACAGGCGAGGTGTACCGTGTAACGGCAACTTACTGAGATCGTTTATGTAAAGTAGAAAGAGTAAGGGTCCGATATTGCTGCCTTGCGGAACACCAACCTCCAGCTTTTCTAGGGAGCTTTTTTTTTCTCCTAAGCAGACAAATTACTTTCTATTTGACAAATAGCTGCGCATTAAGTCGTTGATTAAGCCTCTCATGCCATAGCACTCAAGTTTTTTCAACAAAATTTCGTGGTTTAAAGTGTAAAAGGCTTTTTTAAGGTCAAGAAAAAGACCGCCTACAATTTTGTTCGTGTCTATTTCACGAATGACAGAATCCATCAGCTCGCAGATAGCTGTAAGCGTGCTGGATCCTGATTTGAAACCATGTTATAAACAGTAGAAAACGTTGTTGTCATTTAAAAAGCTATTCAATGGCGCAGCTAAGGCTCCCGTTAGCAAAAAGTAAGTATTATATATAAAAAAATTGATATCATTCCCAGATTCGAATCGAATAATTCGTGATGTGAAAAGCGTCGGAATAAAAACAAAATGGCGTTGTCGGGTACGAAAACTGTTCTTCATAGAACGGCGAGTAATACCAAACCCATCCGATATACTTAATATTGTATCGGATAACTCGTTTATTGGAAAATAAGATGGCGTTAACTTGTATGAAAAATTCTAGCGAGAAGTACATCTTAGATGCTAAGTACTAATATCGTATTGAATAATTAGTTAATTGAAAAGTGCCAAAAACAAGATGGCGTAGACTTGTATGAAAAATGTACTTTCATAGTATAGCGAGTAATGAAGTTTCAATCCCGTATGCTCATAAGAAAATATTTAAGATGATAAAATTTGTGTGGCAGGACACAATATAAGGAAATTTAATTTGTGTGACAGAACGCAGATTGTGTATCGAGATGGCGATACGATATAGGAATTGGCGTAGACTTGTATGAAAACTGTTCTTTCATAGTATGGCGAGTAATGCAGTTTCAATCCCATATGCTCACACGAGAATATTTAAGATGATAAATTTTGTGTGGCAGGACACAATATAAGGAAATTTAATTTTTGTGACAGAACGCAAATTGTGTATCGAGATGGCGATACGATAAAGGAATTCTTGACAATATAAGCTGTGTGGTAGGACACAAATTGAACATTTCAGATCTGGTGACAGTAAATAAAATTTGTGTGACGGTACACAATTCATTGATTGAAATAGCAATTTGCTAGAGTAAATTGAAATTATCAGGTCTATTAACTGGAAATTAAAGTTGTGTGGCAGGACACAAGTAGTGAATCGCAAGGGCGATATACGATATAAAATTAAAAAAAAGGTAATTGATGTAGCAATAAATAATTTAAATATACAAAATGACGAATGTTTTTGATGTATTTTTTTCCTTAAAGTGCAATAAAAACCCTACAAAATGACATTTTTACTTTTGTTGTACGTTATTTCTTTGCGGAGAAATGATCTATTTTATCCGACCAGATTCTATGTGAAACAGACTTTAAACTCTATAGTAATATCATAACTGTTTTCCAATAAGTCTTCTTCAATGATTTCTGGAACAGTTGCAGCCATTAATATTTGTATTTTCTTAAAATGTTACAAATTAAAGTGTTCAATCATTGGATCACCGACAACGCCGCCAATGCAATGTTTCAATTATTGAAAGTCCAATCTTGCAATACTCTTTTCGTAAAGAAATACTATCGTGTGAAATATCCCTAAATATATACAATGATTTCCAAAGTCTACGTGTTCAATTCAAGAACGTTGCCTGTTAAATATTGAAATCATTGTGATCAATAGCTGGGACAAAGACTGTTTTTAGTAAAAAGGCTTAAATGATGGTTTTAGAACCTATTTCTACGAAAAACCGAAGCTGTGGAGCTAGCTAAAGCTACACTATCCAAAATTTCATGTAAAAAACCTTTGGTTATTTTTTGTGGGCCACAAATTCGCAGAATCTCAAAGATGGTGTTCAATATATAGTGTTCTTACCCTACAAAAACGATTAAGGCGTATATAATTGGTGTTCCCGTTTATATATTTCTGGTGAAGAAAAGTCCTCTTCTCAAAACTATTGTCAAATATACTGGATTGAATTCTTCAAATACGAATTATAAAAGGTTCTGCCTAATGTGGGCTTCTTACCCCCAGTTCTCCTTTAACTTAGGCAAAAACATTTTATGAAATTAATGAAACCTGCAAAAATCAAAACATGAAACTTAAGAATATGCAAAACCAATAATAAAATTGAAGCCAAATTTCATTTCAAGCTTATTTGAATTTCCTGGATCATACTATTTAGATACAAAAATTTCTGCTTCCATACAAATTTCCATTTAAAAAATTGAAACGCATTGCTCTGATGCAGGAATCAACCAAATAATTTCAAATTTTACACTGATATTTGGTGACGCAAAGGCATCGAAAAAACATATGGGAGCAAAAAGTTAATTTTTCAGTGCTCTATGACATTAATGGCATCATTAAGTGATAGGTACACTTGGTTGATTTAAAAAAAGCTCAAACCAGTTTTCATTTCATTTCGGGATCGATTTCAATAACATCTATAAGTGGTAAAACTACAAACGAAAAAAGTTGTGGTGGACCTGTGTTATTGTTCACTTCACAATAAGCTTGCTCATAGACTCAGTAGAAACACCTATCTCGCATAATTTGAACTTTGATCCCAAAAATAAAATATGCATCAAGCAGTTTTTGCGCAGCCATAGATGAAATCATAAACTTAGTCATTAAAAAATATCTCTTTGTCTCCACGCTCGAAACCCGGAAAAGTTTTCATTAGCTCAGAACAGAATGACGAATGGATGAGATAACATTTTCATAATGCGGCTGACTTCAAGCTAATTCTAGTAGAAATAAAGTCAGAATTTTCATGAGCTAATTAAAACTTGTTTGACCACCTGTGCGCAGACCAATGGCCGAAACAGAATCTGCAGAGGACAAAAGTTAAAACTGCTGCGGTGTTAAACAAAATTTGCGCACAAAAGTTTTTCTTGGGTTTAGACTATACTTAAGTCTTCGGGAGCATGATTATTTTTTACGAGCCTATCATGACACCACCCAAGCTGGGCAGGCGCGGTTCTGTGTATTTTTTTATTATTTGAGAAAGAAACATTCTCGATCTGACTCCCTCCAATTTGGACCTATAAAAACCCAGGAAAACGTCGTTTAGCTACGTTTTGCGCAGTTACATAACAGTTGTCTTGTGCTAAGCGGATTTGCAAATGATTCAAACGCCTATCGATGGTGAGCGCTTGACTAGCTGCTAGAACGAGAAGCTAATCTACGTAGGCTAGTGAATATGAATCAACTTGATCTCCATTTTACCCCACGAGAATGTACCTATTTCTAGATCTGGCTTGTATGCACAATTTTTCTTTTTTGAGACTAATGTTTTTTTTTTCGAGTTACAAAAATATCACACTCTTCTCACAAGACTATAAACTCAAAAGAAAATAAAATTGAAATATTTGTGTTTATCGTTGATCGTCGTTCTCGATATCGAAATTTAATAAACAATTATCGATCGGCCGCGGTCCATGTCTTTGGTAAATTGTGGCAATGTTTTACACCCAAATGAGCAGTCTGTGTTTAATCGACCCACTAAGCCAATACAAGTGCCATAATTACTCGGCTCGGTTGAGAGCCAAAGTTCCATAATTACCTACCTGCCATCATCTACAACAGCTGCTTCTCACGATTTGCAACTTTTACTTTCATTCATTCATTCATTCATTCAGTCGTTCTTGGTCCGGCTGCAAGTGTCGAGTTTCGTCCCCTGGATTTGTTCATAGAGCGTGAAACATCAACAATTAGTGTGGCATTTGATGAAATGCAATTATTCACTATGGTCTCTCACTCTCGCGTGCCTTCAGAATGTGACAACTTAGATGGGAGCTGATTTTTGTTGCATTCCATGGTTGCACAGAGAACTTTTTATAGATGCAATGTTAGATTGATTAAAAAATCAACAAGAAATTATTCAATTATCGTTTCAGAAATTTCTTCAAAATAAAGTTTAGCTCCTGAAACATTGGTGTGATAATATTTACAAACATTTGTTGCAGAAGAATCCCGCAAAATAAGTTTTAAAAATAGTATGTATTCCAATAACAATAAATTTCTGTCGAATTTGGCAACTTAGTTGGCATTATTACTGGCCAAATATGCCATATTTTGACAAAGAAAAAAAAAGAAAAAAAACCTTTTTTTTGTGTATTTCACCTTTTTCGACCTACTGATTTCCGCAGGTTCACACATCACACATCCTATGTGCAACTGCAAAAATGGTGATGAATTTTGTGCAACTCGTTTTTCTCTCTTCCCACATTTCTTCAATAGTCGCGGAATGCCGAATCGAGATCGAAAGCGTTAGGCTGTTGAATCAGCTGATGCCTTTTTCCGTTCGTGTGCCACCTAACTAGCTCTGACTGACTGATCTGATCCGATGAACGCATAGCATCTTCACGCCATTCAACCTTTTTGTTTTGAGGAGATTCTACGCTTCACTAATCCGGCCGAAGACCACTCCACTTTAGTGAGGCGTTAGGAGTGT